>NC_091592.1:3766265-3782272 GCF_042767895.1 Penaeus vannamei | reverse complement strand
GAACCGAACCTAACCAACGTAACCTAACCTAACCTCCCCAAATTGCAGGTACTGTAACCTATCGTGGATTAGAGTGATTTACGATCAAGTTTATGTGAGAAAACGAAATTTGGAGTCTCCTGGTTAAATTTGAGCCTAACCTAACCTAACCTAACCTAACCTAACCTAACCAACGTAACCTAACCTAACCTCCCCAAATTGCAGGTACTGTAACCTATCGTGGATTAGAGTGATTTACGATCAAGTTTATGTGAGAAAACGAAATTTGGAGTCTCCTGGTTAAATTTGAGCCTAACCTAACCTAACCTAACCTAACCTAACCTAACCAACGTAACCTAACCTAACCTCCCCAAATTGCAGGTACTGTAACCTATCGTGGATTAGAGTGATTTACGATCAAGTTTATGTGAGAAAACGAAATTTGGAGTCTCCTGGTTAAATTTGAGCCTAACCTAACCTAACCTAACCTAACCTAACCTAACCAACGTAACCTAACCTAACCTCCCCAAATTGCAGGTACTGTAACCTATCGTGGATTAGAGTGATTTACGATCAAGTTTATGTGAGAAAACGAAATTTGGAGTCTCCTGGTTAAATTTGAGCCTAACCTAACCTAACCTAACCTAACCTAACCTAACCAACGTAACCTAACCTAACCTCCCCAAATTGCAGGTACTGTAACCTATCGTGGATTAGAGTGATTTACGATCAAGTTTATGTGAGAAAACGAAATTTGGAGTCTCCTGGTTAAATTTGAGCCTAACCTAACCTAACCTAACCTAACCTAACCTAACCAACGTAACCTAACCTAACCTCCCCAAATTGCAGGTACTGTAACCTATCGTGGATTAGAGTGATTTACGATCAAGTTTATGTGAGAAAACGAAATTTGGAGTCTCCTGGTTAAATTTGAGCCTAACCTAACCTAACCTAACCTAACCTAACCTAACCAACGTAACCTAACCTAACCTCCCCAAATTGCAGGTACTGTAACCTATCGTGGATTAGAGTGATTTACGATCAAGTTTATGTGAGAAAACGAAATTTGGAGTCTCCTGGTTAAATTTGAGCCTAACCTAACCTAACCTAACCTAACCTAACCTAACCAACGTAACCTAACCTAACCTCCCCAAATTGCAGGTACTGTAACCTATCGTGGATTAGAGTGATTTACGATCAAGTTTATGTGAGAAAACGAAATTTGGAGTCTCCTGGTTAAATTTGAGCCTAACCTAACCTAACCTAACCTAACCTAACCTAACCAACGTAACCTAACCTAACCTCCCCAAATTGCAGGTACTGTAACCTATCGTGGATTAGAGTGATTTACGATCAAGTTTATGTGAGAAAACGAAATTTGGAGTCTCCTGGTTAAATTTGAGCCTAACCTAACCTAACCTAACCTAACCTAACCTAACCAACGTAACCTAACCTAACCTCCCCAAATTGCAGGTACTGTAACCTATCGTGGATTAGAGTGATTTACGATCAAGTTTATGTGAGAAAACGAAATTTGGAGTCTCCTGGTTAAATTTGAGCCTAACCTAACCTAACCTAACCTAACCTAACCTAACCAACGTAACCTAACCTAACCTCCCCAAATTGCAGGTACTGTAACCTATCGTGGATTAGAGTGATTTACGATCAAGTTTATGTGAGAAAACGAAATTTGGAGTCTCCTGGTTAAATTTGAGCCTAACCTAACCTAACCTAACCTAACCTAACCTAACCAACGTAACCTAACCTAACCTCCCCAAATTGCAGGTACTGTAACCTATCGTGGATTAGAGTGATTTACGATCAAGTTTATGTGAGAAAACGAAATTTGGAGTCTCCTGGTTAAATTTGAGCCTAACCTAACCTAACCTAACCTAACCTAACCTAACCAACGTAACCTAACCTAACCTCCCCAAATTGCAGGTACTGTAACCTATCGTGGATTAGAGTGATTTACGATCAAGTTTATGTGAGAAAACGAAATTTGGAGTCTCCTGGTTAAATTTGAGCCTAACCTAACCTAACCTAACCTAACCTAACCTAACCAACGTAACCTAACCTAACCTCCCCAAATTGCAGGTACTGTAACCTATCGTGGATTAGAGTGATTTACGATCAAGTTTATGTGAGAAAACGAAATTTGGAGTCTCCTGGTTAAATTTGAGCCTAACCTAACCTAACCTAACCTAACCTAACCTAACCAACGTAACCTAACCTAACCTCCCCAAATTGCAGGTACTGTAACCTATCGTGGATTAGAGTGATTTACGATCAAGTTTATGTGAGAAAACGAAATTTGGAGTCTCCTGGTTAAATTTGAGCCTAACCTAACCTAACCTAACCTAACCTAACCTAACCAACGTAACCTAACCTAACCTCCCCAAATTGCAGGTACTGTAACCTATCGTGGATTAGAGTGATTTACGATCAAGTTTATGTGAGAAAACGAAATTTGGAGTCTCCTGGTTAAATTTGAGCCTAACCTAACCTAACCTAACCTAACCTAACCTAACCAACGTAACCTAACCTAACCTCCCCAAATTGCAGGTACTGTAACCTATCGTGGATTAGAGTGATTTACGATCAAGTTTATGTGAGAAAACGAAATTTGGAGTCTCCTGGTTAAATTTGAGCCTAACCTAACCTAACCTAACCTAACCTAACCTAACCAACGTAACCTAACCTAACCTCCCCAAATTGCAGGTACTGTAACCTATCGTGGATTAGAGTGATTTACGATCAAGTTTATGTGAGAAAACGAAATTTGGAGTCTCCTGGTTAAATTTGAGCCTAACCTAACCTAACCTAACCTAACCTAACCTAACCAACGTAACCTAACCTAACCTCCCCAAATTGCAGGTACTGTAACCTATCGTGGATTAGAGTGATTTACGATCAAGTTTATGTGAGAAAACGAAATTTGGAGTCTCCTGGTTAAATTTGAGCCTAACCTAACCTAACCTAACCTAACCTAACCTAACCAACGTAACCTAACCTAACCTCCCCAAATTGCAGGTACTGTAACCTATCGTGGATTAGAGTGATTTACGATCAAGTTTATGTGAGAAAACGAAATTTGGAGTCTCCTGGTTAAATTTGAGCCTAACCTAACCTAACCTAACCTAACCTAACCTAACCAACGTAACCTAACCTAACCTCCCCAAATTGCAGGTACTGTAACCTATCGTGGATTAGAGCGATTTACGATCAAGTTTATGTGAGAAAACGAAATTTGGAGTCTCCTGGTTAAATTTGAGCCTAACCTAACCTAACCTAACCTAACCTAACCTAACCAACGTAACCTAACCTAACCTCCCCAAATTGCAGGTACTGTAACCTATCGTGGATTAGAGCGATTTACGATCAAGTTTATGTGAGAAAACGAAATTTGGAGTCTCCTGGTTAAATTTGAGCCTAACCTAACCTAACCTAACCTAACCTAACCTAACCAACGTAACCTAACCTAACCTCCCCAAATTGCAGGTACTGTAACCTATCGTGGATTAGAGTGATTTACGATCAAGTTTATGTGAGAAAACGAAATTTGGAGTCTCCTGGTTAAATTTGAGCCTAACCTAACCTAACCTAACCTAACCTAACCTAACCAACGTAACCTAACCTAACCTCCCCAAATTGCAGGTACTGTAACCTATCGTGGATTAGAGTGATTTACGATCAAGTTTATGTGAGAAAACGAAATTTGGAGTCTCCTGGTTAAATTTGAGCCTAACCTAACCTAACCTAACCTAACCTAACCTAACCAACGTAACCTAACCTAACCTCCCCAAATTGCAGGTACTGTAACCTATCGTGGATTAGAGTGATTTACGATCAAGTTTATGTGAGAAAACGAAATTTGGAGTCTCCTGGTTAAATTTGAGCCTAACCTAACCTAACCTAACCTAACCTAACCTAACCAACGTAACCTAACCTAACCTCCCCAAATTGCAGGTACTGTAACCTATCGTGGATTAGAGTGATTTACGATCAAGTTTATGTGAGAAAACGAAATTTGGAGTCTCCTGGTTAAATTTGAGCCTAACCTAACCTAACCTAACCTAACCTAACCTAACCAACGTAACCTAACCTAACCTCCCCAAATTGCAGGTACTGTAACCTATCGTGGATTAGAGTGATTTACGATCAAGTTTATGTGAGAAAACGAAATTTGGAGTCTCCTGGTTAAATTTGAGCCTAACCTAACCTAACCTAACCTAACCTAACCTAACCAACGTAACCTAACCTAACCTCCCCAAATTGCAGGTACTGTAACCTATCGTGGATTAGAGTGATTTACGATCAAGTTTATGTGAGAAAACGAAATTTGGAGTCTCCTGGTTAAATTTGAGCCTAACCTAACCTAACCTAACCTAACCTAACCTAACCAACGTAACCTAACCTAACCTCCCCAAATTGCAGGTACTGTAACCTATCGTGGATTAGAGTGATTTACGATCAAGTTTATGTGAGAAAACGAAATTTGGAGTCTCCTGGTTAAATTTGAGCCTAACCTAACCTAACCTAACCTAACCTAACCTAACCAACGTAACCTAACCTAACCTCCCCAAATTGCAGGTACTGTAACCTATCGTGGATTAGAGTGATTTACGATCAAGTTTATGTGAGAAAACGAAATTTGGAGTCTCCTGGTTAAATTTGAGCCTAACCTAACCTAACCTAACCTAACCTAACCTAACCAACGTAACCTAACCTAACCTCCCCAAATTGCAGGTACTGTAACCTATCGTGGATTAGAGTGATTTACGATCAAGTTTATGTGAGAAAACGAAATTTGGAGTCTCCTGGTTAAATTTGAGCCTAACCTAACCTAACCTAACCTAACCTAACCTAACCAACGTAACCTAACCTAACCTCCCCAAATTGCAGGTACTGTAACCTATCGTGGATTAGAGTGATTTACGATCAAGTTTATGTGAGAAAACGAAATTTGGAGTCTCCTGGTTAAATTTGAGCCTAACCTAACCTAACCTAACCTAACCTAACCTAACCAACGTAACCTAACCTAACCTCCCCAAATTGCAGGTACTGTAACCTATCGTGGATTAGAGTGATTTACGATCAAGTTTATGTGAGAAAACGAAATTTGGAGTCTCCTGGTTAAATTTGAGCCTAACCTAACCTAACCTAACCTAACCTAACCTAACCAACGTAACCTAACCTAACCTCCCCAAATTGCAGGTACTGTAACCTATCGTGGATTAGAGTGATTTACGATCAAGTTTATGTGAGAAAACGAAATTTGGAGTCTCCTGGTTAAATTTGAGCCTAACCTAACCTAACCTAACCTAACCTAACCTAACCAACGTAACCTAACCTAACCTCCCCAAATTGCAGGTACTGTAACCTATCGTGGATTAGAGTGATTTACGATCAAGTTTATGTGAGAAAACGAAATTTGGAGTCTCCTGGTTAAATTTGAGCCTAACCTAACCTAACCTAACCTAACCTAACCTAACCAACGTAACCTAACCTAACCTCCCCAAATTGCAGGTACTGTAACCTATCGTGGATTAGAGTGATTTACGATCAAGTTTATGTGAGAAAACGAAATTTGGAGTCTCCTGGTTAAATTTGAGCCTAACCTAACCTAACCTAACCTAACCTAACCTAACCAACGTAACCTAACCTAACCTCCCCAAATTGCAGGTACTGTAACCTATCGTGGATTAGAGTGATTTACGATCAAGTTTATGTGAGAAAACGAAATTTGGAGTCTCCTGGTTAAATTTGAGCCTAACCTAACCTAACCTAACCTAACCTAACCTAACCAACGTAACCTAACCTAACCTCCCCAAATTGCAGGTACTGTAACCTATCGTGGATTAGAGTGATTTACGATCAAGTTTATGTGAGAAAACGAAATTTGGAGTCTCCTGGTTAAATTTGAGCCTAACCTAACCTAACCTAACCTAACCTAACCTAACCAACGTAACCTAACCTAACCTCCCCAAATTGCAGGTACTGTAACCTATCGTGGATTAGAGTGATTTACGATCAAGTTTATGTGAGAAAACGAAATTTGGAGTCTCCTGGTTAAATTTGAGCCTAACCTAACCTAACCTAACCTAACCTAACCTAACCTAACCTCCCCAAATTGCAGGTACTGTAACCTATCGTGGATTAGAGTGATTTACGATCAAGTTTATGTGAGAAAACGAAATTTGGAGTCTCCTGGTTAAATTTGAGCCTAACCTAACCTAACCTAACCTAACCTAACCTAACCAACGTAACCTAACCTAACCTCCCCAAATTGCAGGTACTGTAACCTATCGTGGATTAGAGTGATTTACGATCAAGTTTATGTGAGAAAACGAAATTTGGAGTCTCCTGGTTAAATTTGAGCCTAACCTAACCTAACCTAACCTAACCTAACCTAACCAACGTAACCTAACCTAACCTCCCCAAATTGCAGGTACTGTAACCTATCGTGGATTAGAGTGATTTACGATCAAGTTTATGTGAGAAAACGAAATTTGGAGTCTCCTGGTTAAATTTGAGCCTAACCTAACCTAACCTAACCTAACCTAACCTAACCTAACCAACGTAACCTAACCTAACCTCCCCAAATTGCAGGTACTGTAACCTATCGTGGATTAGAGTGATTTACGATCAAGTTTATGTGAGAAAACGAAATTTGGAGTCTCCTGGTTAAATTTCAGCCTAACCTAACCTAACCTAACCTAAGCTAACCTAACCAACGTAACCTAACCTAACCTCCCCAAATTGCAGGTACTGTAACCTATCGTGGATTAGAGTGATTTACGATCAAGTTTATGTGAGAAAACGAAATTTGGAGTCTCCTGGTTAAATTTGAGCATAACCTAACCTAACCTAACCTAACCTAACCGAACCGAACCTAACCAACGTAACCTAACCTAACCTCCCCAAATTGCAGGTACTGTAACCTATCGTGGATTAGAGTGATTTACGATCAAGTTTATGTGAGAAAACGAAATTTGGAGTCTCCTGGTTAAATTTGAGCCTAACCTAACCTAACCTAACCTAACCTAACCTAACCAACGTAACCTAATCTAACCTCCCCAAATTGCAGGTACTGTAACCTATCGTGTATTAGAGTGATTTACGATCAAGTTTATGTGAGAAAACGAAATTTGGAGTCTCCTGGTTAAATTTGAGCCTAACCTAACCTAACCTAACCTAACCTAACCGAACCGAACCTAACCAACGTAACCTAACCTAACCTCCCCCAAATTGCAGGTACTGTAACCTATCGTGGATTAGAGTGATTTACGATCAAGTTTATGTGAGAAAACGAAATTTGGAGTCTCCTGGTTAAATTTGAGCCTAACCTAACCTAACCTAACCTAACCTAACCTAACCAACGTAACCTAACCTAACCTCCCCAAATTGCAGGTACTGTAACCTATCGTGGATTAGAGTGATTTACGATCAAGTTTATGTGAGAAAACGAAATTTGGAGTCTCCTGGTTAAATTTGAGCCTAACCTAACCTAACCTAACCTAACCTAACCTAACCAACGTAACCTAACCTAACCTCCCCAAATTGCAGGTACTGTAACCTATCGTGGATTAGAGTGATTTACGATCAAGTTTATGTGAGAAAACGAAATTTGGAGTCTCCTGGTTAAATTTGAGCCTAACCTAACCTAACCTAACCTAACCTAACCTAACCAACGTAACCTAACCTAACCTCCCCAAATTGCAGGTACTGTAACCTATCGTGGATTAGAGTGATTTACGATCAAGTTTATGTGAGAAAACGAAATTTGGAGTCTCCTGGTTAAATTTGAGCCTAACCTAACCTAACCTAACCTAACCTAACCTAACCAACGAAACCTAACCTAACCTCCCCAAATTGCAGGTACTGTAACCTATCGTGGATTAGAGTGATTTACGATCAAGTTTATGTGAGAAAACGAAATTTGGAGTCTCCTGGTTAAATTTGAGCCTAACCTAACCTAACCTAACCTAACCTAACCTAACCAACGTAACCTAACCTAACCTCCCCAAATTGCAGGTACTGTAACCTATCGTGGATTAGAGTGATTTACGATCAAGTTTATGTGAGAAAACGAAATTTGGAGTCTCCTGGTTAAATTTGAGCCTAACCTAACCTAACCTAACCTAACCGAACCGAACCTAACCAACGTAACCTAACCTAACCTCCCCAAATTGCAGGTACTGTAACCTATCGTGGATTAGAGTGATTTACGATCAAGTTTATGTGAGAAAACGAAATTTGGAGTCTCCTGGTTAAATTTGAGCCTAACCTAACCTAACCTAACCTAACCTAACCTAACCAACGTAACCTAACCTAACCTCCCCAAATTGCAGGTACTGTAACCTATCGTGGATTAGAGTGATTTACGATCAAGTTTATGTGAGAAAACGAAATTTGGAGTCTCCTGGTTAAATTTGAGCCTAACCTAACCTAACCTAACCTAACCTAACCTAACCAACGTAACCTAACCTAACCTCCCCAAATTGCAGGTACTGTAACCTATCGTGGATTAGAGTGATTTACGATCAAGTTTATGTGAGAAAACGAAATTTGGAGTCTCCTGGTTAAATTTGAGCCTAACCTAACCTAACCTAACCTAACCTAACCTAACCAACGTAACCTAACCTAACCTCCCCAAATTGCAGGTACTGTAACCTATCGTGGATTAGAGTGATTTACGATCAAGTTTATGTGAGAAAACGAAATTTGGAGTCTCCTGGTTAAATTTGAGCCTAACCTAACCTAACCTAACCTAACCTAACCTAACCAACGTAACCTAACCTAACCTCCCCAAATTGCAGGTACTGTAACCTATCGTGGATTAGAGTGATTTACGATCAAGTTTATGTGAGAAAACGAAATTTGGAGTCTCCTGGTTAAATTTGAGCCTAACCTAACCTAACCAACGTAACCTAACCTAACCTCCCCAAATTGCAGGTACTGTAACCTATCGTGGATTAGAGTGATTTACGATCAAGTTTATGTGAGAAAACGAAATTTGGAGTCTCCTGGTTAAATTTGAGCCTAACCTAACCTAACCTAACCTAACCTAACCTAACCAACGTAACCTAACCTAACCTCCCCAAATTGCAGGTACTGTAACCTATCGTGGATTAGAGTGATTTACGATCAAGTTTATGTGAGAAAACGAAATTTGGAGTCTCCTGGTTAAATTTGAGCCTAACCTAACCTAACCTAACCTAACCTAACCTAACCAACGTAACCTAACCTAACCTCCCCAAATTGCAGGTACTGTAACCTATCGTGGATTAGAGTGATTTACGATCAAGTTTATGTGAGAAAACGAAATTTGGAGTCTCCTGGTTAAATTTGAGCCTAACCTAACCTAACCTAACCTAACCTAACCTAACCAACGTAACCTAACCTAACCTCCCCAAATTGCAGGTACTGTAACCTATCGTGGATTAGAGTGATTTACGATCAAGTTTATGTGAGAAAACGAAATTTGGAGTCTCCTGGTTAAATTTGAGCCTAACCTAACCTAACCTAACCTAACCTAACCTAACCAACGTAACCTAACCTAACCTCCCCAAATTGCAGGTACTGTAACCTATCGTGGATTAGAGTGATTTACGATCAAGTTTATGTGAGAAAACGAAATTTGGAGTCTCCTGGTTAAATTTGAGCCTAACCTAACCTAACCTAACCTAACCTAACCTAACCAACGTAACCTAACCTAACCTCCCCAAATTGCAGGTACTGTAACCTATCGTGGATTAGAGTGATTTACGATCAAGTTTATGTGAGAAAACGAAATTTGGAGTCTCCTGGTTAAATTTGAGCCTAACCTAACCTAACCTAACCTAACCTAACCTAACCAACGTAACCTAACCTAACCTCCCCAAATTGCAGGTACTGTAACCTATCGTGGATTAGAGTGATTTACGATCAAGTTTATGTGAGAAAACGAAATTTGGAGTCTCCTGGTTAAATTTGAGCCTAACCTAACCTAACCTAACCTAACCTAACCTAACCAACGTAACCTAACCTAACCTCCCCAAATTGCAGGTACTGTAACCTATCGTGGATTAGAGTGATTTACGATCAAGTTTATGTGAGAAAACGAAATTTGGAGTCTCCTGGTTAAATTTGAGCCTAACCTAACCTAACCTAACCTAACCTAACCTAACCAACGTAACCTAACCTAACCTCCCCAAATTGCAGGTACTGTAACCTATCGTGGATTAGAGTGATTTACGATCAAGTTTATGTGAGAAAACGAAATTTGGAGTCTCCTGGTTAAATTTGAGCCTAACCTAACCTAACCTAACGTAACCTAACCTAACCTCCCCAAATTGCAGGTACTGTAACCTATCGTGGATTAGAGTGATTTACGATCAAGTTTATGTGAGAAAACGAAATTTGGAGTCTCCTGGTTAAATTTGAGCCTAACCTAACCTAACCTAACCTAACCTAACCTAACCAACGTAACCTAACCTAACCTCCCCAAATTGCAGGTACTGTAACCTATCGTGGATTAGAGTGATTTACGATCAAGTTTATGTGAGAAAACGAAATTTGGAGTCTCCTGGTTAAATTTGAGCCTAACCTAACCTAACCTAACCTAACCTAACCTAACCAACGTAACCTAACCTAACCTCCCCAAATTGCAGGTACTGTAACCTATCGTGGATTAGAGTGATTTACGATCAAGTTTATGTGAGAAAACGAAATTTGGAGTCTCCTGGTTAAATTTGAGCCTAACCTAACCTAACCTAACCTAACCTAACCTAACCAACGTAGCCTAACCTAACCTCCCCAAATTGCAGGTACTGTAACCTATCGTGGATTAGAGTGATTTACGATCAAGTTTATGTGAGAAAACGAAATTTGGAGTCTCCTGGTTAAATTTGAGCCTAACCTAACCTAACCTAACCTAACCTAACCTAACCAACGTAACCTAACCTAACCTCCCCAAATTGCAGGTACTGTAACCTATCGTGGATTAGAGTGATTTACGATCAAGTTTATGTGAGAAAACGAAATTTGGAGTCTCCTGGTTAAATTTGAGCCTAACCTAACCTAACCTAACCTAACCTAACCTAACCAACGTAACCTAACCTAACCTCCCCAAATTGCAGGTACTGTAACCTATCGTGGATTAGAGTGATTTACGATCAAGTTTATGTGAGAAAACGAAATTTGGAGTCTCCTGGTTAAATTTGAGCCTAACCTAACCTAACCTAACCTAACCTAACCTAACCAACGTAACCTAACCTAACCTCCCCAAATTGCAGGTACTGTAACCTATCGTGGATTAGAGTGATTTACGATCAAGTTTATGTGAGAAAACGAAATTTGGAGTCTCCTGGTTAAATTTGAGCCTAACCTAACCTAACCTAACCTAACCTAACCTAACCAACGTAACCTAACCTAACCTCCCCAAATTGCAGGTACTGTAACCTATCGTGGATTAGAGTGATTTACGATCAAGTTTATGTGAGAAAACGAAATTTGGAGTCTCCTGGTTAAATTTGAGCCTAACCTAACCTAACCTAACCTAACCTAACCTAACCAACGTAACCTAACCTAACCTCCCCAAATTGCAGGTACTGTAACCTATCGTGGATTAGAGTGATTTACGATCAAGTTTATGTGAGAAAACGAAATTTGGAGTCTCCTGGTTAAATTTGAGCCTAACCTAACCTAACCTAACCTAACCTAACCTAACCAACGTAACCTAACCTAACCTCCCCAAATTGCAGGTACTGTAACCTATCGTGGATTAGAGTGATTTACGATCAAGTTTATGTGAGAAAACGAAATTTGGAGTCTCCTGGTTAAATTTGAGCCTAACCTAACCTAACCTAACCTAACCTAACCTAACCAACGTAACCTAACCTAACCTCCCCAAATTGCAGGTACTGTAACCTATCGTGGATTAGAGTGATTTACGATCAAGTTTATGTGAGAAAACGAAATTTGGAGTCTCCTGGTTAAATTTGAGCCTAACCTAACCTAACCTAACCTAACCTAACCTAACCAACGTAACCTAACCTAACCTCCCCAAATTGCAGGTACTGTAACCTATCGTGGATTAGAGTGATTTACGATCAAGTTTATGTGAGAAAACGAAATTTGGAGTCTCCTGGTTAAATTTGAGCCTAACCTAACCTAACCTAACCTAACCTAACCTAACCAACGTAACCTAACCTAACCTCCCCAAATTGCAGGTACTGTAACCTATCGTGGATTAGAGTGATTTACGATCAAGTTTATGTGAGAAAACGAAATTTGGAGTCTCCTGGTTAAATTTGAGCCTAACCTAACCTAACCTAACCTAACCTAACCTAACCAACGTAACCTAACCTAACCTCCCCAAATTGCAGGTACTGTAACCTATCGTGGATTAGAGTGATTTACGATCAAGTTTATGTGAGAAAACGAAATTTGGAGTCTCCTGGTTAAATTTGAGCCTAACCTAACCTAACCTAACCTAACCAACGTAACCTAACCTAACCTCCCCAAATTGCAGGTACTGTAACCTATCGTGGATTAGAGTGATTTACGATCAAGTTTATGTGAGAAAACGAAATTTGGAGTCTCCTGGTTAAATTTGAGCCTAACCTAACCTAACCTAACCTAACCTAACCTAACCAACGTAACCTAACCTAACCTCCCCAAATTGCAGGTACTGTAACCTATCGTGGATTAGAGTGATTTACGATCAAGTTTATGTGAGAAAACGAAATTTGGAGTCTCCTGGTTAAATTTGAGCCTAACCTAACCTAACCTAACCTAACCTAACCTAACCAACGTAACCTAACCTAACCTCCCCAAATTGCAGGTACTGTAACCTATCGTGGATTAGAGTGATTTACGATCAAGTTTATGTGAGAAAACGAAATTTGGAGTCTCCTGGTTAAATTTGAGCCTAACCTAACCTAACCTAACCTAACCTAACCTAACCAACGTAACCTAACCTAACCTCCCCAAATTGCAGGTACTGTAACCTATCGTGGATTAGAGTGATTTACGATCAAGTTTATGTGAGAAAACGAAATTTGGAGTCTCCTGGTTAAATTTGAGCCTAACCTAACCTAACCTAACCTAACCTAACCTAACCAACGTAACCTAACCTAACCTCCCCAAATTGCAGGTACTGTAACCTATCGTGGATTAGAGTGATTTACGATCAAGTTTATGTGAGAAAACGAAATTTGGAGTCTCCTGGTTAAATTTGAGCCTAACCTAACCTAACCTAACCTAACCTAACCTAACCAACGTAACCTAACCTAACCTCCCCAAATTGCAGGTACTGTAACCTATCGTGGATTAGAGTGATTTACGATCAAGTTTATGTGAGAAAACGAAATTTGGAGTCTCCTGGTTAAATTTGAGCCTAACCTAACCTAACCTAACCTAACCTAACCTAACCAACGTAACCTAACCTAACCTCCCCAAATTGCAGGTACTGTAACCTATCGTGGATTAGAGTGATTTACGATCAAGTTTATGTGAGAAAACGAAATTTGGAGTCTCCTGGTTAAATTTGAGCCTAACCTAACCTAACCTAACCTAACCTAACCTAACCAACGTAACCTAACCTAACCTCCCCAAATTGCAGGTACTGTAACCTATCGTGGATTAGAGTGATTTACGATCAAGTTTATGTGAGAAAACGAAATTTGGAGTCTCCTGGTTAAATTTGAGCCTAACCTAACCTAACCTAACCTAACCTAACCTAACCAACGTAACCTAACCTAACCTCCCCAAATTGCAGGTACTGTAACCTATCGTGGATTAGAGTGATTTACGATCAAGTTTATGTGAGAAAACGAAATTTGGAGTCTCCTGGTTAAATTTGAGCCTAACCTAACCTAACCTAACCTAACCTAACCTAACCAACGTAACCTAACCTAACCTCCCCAAATTGCAGGTACTGTAACCTATCGTGGATTAGAGTGATTTACGATCAAGTTTATGTGAGAAAACGAAATTTGGAGTCTCCTGGTTAAATTTGAGCCTAACCTAACCTAACCTAACCTAACCTAACCGAACCGAACCTAACCAACGTAACCTAACCTAACCTCCCCAAATTGCAGGTACTGTAACCTATCGTGGATTAGAGTGATTTACGATCAAGTTTATGTGAGAAAACGAAATTTGGAGTCTCCTGGTTAAATTTGAGCCTAACCTAACCTAACCAACGTAACCTAACCTAACCTCCCCAAATTGCAGGTACTGTAACCTATCGTGGATTAGAGTGATTTACGATCAAGTTTATGTGAGAAAACGAAATTTGGAGTCTCCTGGTTAAATTTGAGCCTAACCTAACCTAACCTAACCTAACCTAACCTAACCAACGTAACCTAACCTAACCTCCCCAAATTGCAGGTACTGTAACCTATCGTGGATTAGAGTGATTTACGATCAAGTTTATGTGAGAAAACGAAATTTGGAGTCTCCTGGTTAAATTTGAGCCTAACCTAACCTAACCTAACCTAACCTAACCTAACCAACGTAACCTAACCTAACCTCCCCAAATTGCAGGTACTGTAACCTATCGTGGATTAGAGTGATTTACGATCAAGTTTATGTGAGAAAACGAAATTTGGAGTCTCCTGGTTAAATTTGAGCCTAACCTAACCTAACCTAACCTAACCTAACCGAACCGAACCTAACCAACGTAACCTAACCTAACCTCCCCAAATTGCAGGTACTGTAACCTATCGTGGATTAGAGTGATTTACGATCAAGTTTATGTGAGAAAACGAAATTTGGAGTCTCCTGGTTAAATTTGAGCCTAACCTAACCTAACCTAACCTAACCTAACCTAACCAACGTAACCTAACCTAACCTCCCCAAATTGCAGGTACTGTAACCTATCGTGGATTAGAGTGATTTACGATCAAGTTTATGTGAGAAAACGAAATTTGGAGTCTCCTGGTTAAATTTGAGCCTAACCTAACCTAACCTAACCTAACCTAACCTAACCAACGTAACCTAACCTAACCTCCCCAAATTGCAGGTACTGTAACCTATCGTGGATTAGAGTGATTTACGATCAAGTTTATGTGAGAAAACGAAATTTGGAGTCTCCTGGTTAAATTTGAGCCTAACCTAACCTAACCTAATCTAACCTAACCTAACCAACGTAACCTAACCTAACCTCCCCAAATTGCAGGTACTGTAACCTATCGTGGATTAGAGTGATTTACGATCAAGTTTATGTGAGAAAACGAAATTTGGAGTCTCCTGGTTAAATTTGAGCCTAACCTAACCTAACCTAACCTAACCTAACCTAACCAACGTAACCTAACCTAACCTCCCCAAATTGCAGGTACTGTAACCTATCGTGGATTAGAGTGATTTACGATCAAGTTTATGTGAAAACGAAATTTGGGTCCCTGGTTAATTTAGCCTACCTAACCAACCTAACCTAACCAAAAAAAAAAAAAAAAAAAAAAAAAAAAAAAAAAAAAAAAAAAAAAAAAAAAAAAAAAAAAAAAAAAAAAAAAAAAAAAAAAAAAAAAAAAAAAAAAAAAAAAAAAAAAAAAAAAAAAAAAAAAAAAAAAAAAAAAAAAAAAAAAAAAAAAAAAAAAAAAAAAAAAAAAAAAAAAAAAAAAAAAAAAAAAAAAAAAAAAAAAAAAAAAAAAAAAAAAAAAAAAAAAAAAAAAAAAAAAAAAAAAAAAAAAAAAAAAAAAAAAAAAAAAAAAAAAAAAAAAAAAAAAAAAAAAAAAAAAAAAAAAAAAAAAAAAAAAAAAAAAAAAAAAAAAAAAAAAAAAAAAAAAAAAAAAAAAAAAAAAAAAAAAAAAAAAAAAAAAAAAAAAAAAAAAAAAAAAAAAAAAAAAAAAAAAAAAAAAAAAAAAAAAAAAAAAAAAAAAAAAAAAAAAAAAAAAAAAAAAAAAAAAAAAAAAAAAAAAAAAAAAAAAAAAAAAAAAAAAAAAAAAAAAAAAAAAAAAAAAAAAAAAAAAAAAAAAAAAAAAAAAAAAAAAAAAAAAAAAAAAAAAAAAAAAAAAAAAAAAAAAAAAAAAAAAAAAAAA
>NC_091592.1:3728765-3761265 GCF_042767895.1 Penaeus vannamei | reverse complement strand
AACGAAATTTGGAGTCTCCTGGTTAAATTTGAGCCTAACCTAACCTAACCTAACCTAACCTAACCTAACCAACGTAACCTAACCTAACCTCCCCAAATTGCAGGTACTGTAACCTATCGTGGATTAGAGTGATTTACGATCAAGTTTATGTGAGAAAACGAAATTTGGAGTCTCCTGGTTAAATTTGAGCCTAACCTAACCTAACCTAACCTAACCTAACCTAACCAACGTAACCTAACCTAACCTCCCCAAATTGCAGGTACTGTAACCTATCGTGGATTAGAGTGATTTACGATCAAGTTTATGTGAGAAAACGAAATTTGGAGTCTCCTGGTTAAATTTGAGCCTAACCTAACCTAACCTAACCTAACCTAACCTAACCAACGTAACCTAACCTAACCTCCCCAAATTGCAGGTACTGTAACCTATCGTGGATTAGAGTGATGTACGATCAAGTTTATGTGAGAAAACGAAATTTGGTGTCTCCTGGTTAAATTTGAGCCTAACCTAACCTAACCTAACCTAACCTAACCTAACCAACGTAACCTAACCTAACCTCCCCAAATTGCAGGTACTGTAACCTATCGTGGATTAGAGTGATTTACGATCAAGTTTATGTGAGAAAACGAAATTTGGAGTCTCCTGGTTAAATTTGAGCCTAACCTAACCTAACCTAACCTAACCTAACCTAACCAACGTAACCTAACCTAACCTCCCCAAATTGCAGGTACTGTAACCTATCGTGGATTAGAGTGATTTACGATCAAGTTTATGTGAGAAAACGAAATTTGGAGTCTCCTGGTTAAATTTGAGCCTAACCTAACCTAACCTAACCTAACCTAACCTAACCAACGTAACCTAACCTAACCTCCCCAAATTGCAGGTACTGTAACCTATCGTGGATTAGAGTGATTTACGATCAAGTTTATGTGAGAAAACGAAATTTGGAGTCTCCTGGTTAAATTTGAGCCTAACCTAACCTAAACTAACCTAACCTAACCTAACCAACGTAACCTAACCTAACCTCCCCAAATTGCAGGTACTGTAACCTATCGTGGATTAGAGTGATTTACGATCAAGTTTATGTGAGAAAACGAAATTTGGAGTCTCCTGGTTAAATTTGAGCCTAACCTAACCTAACCTAACCTAACCTAACCTAACCAACGTAACCTAACCTAACCTCCCCAAATTGCAGGTACTGTAACCTATCGTGGATTAGAGTGATTTACGATCAAGTTTATGTGAGAAAACTTAATTTGGAGTCTCCTGGTTAAATTTGAGCCTAACCTAACCTAACCTAACCTAACCTAACCTAACCAACGTAACCTAACCTAACCTCCCCAAATTGCAGGTACTGTAACCTATCGTGGATTAGAGTGATTTACGATCAAGTTTATGTGAGAAAACGAAATTTGGAGTCTCCTGGTTAAATTTGAGCCTAACCTAACCTAACCTAACCTAACCTAACCTAACCAACGTAACCTAACCTAACCTCCCCAAATTGCAGGTACTGTAACCTATCGTGGATTAGAGTGATTTACGATCAAGTTTATGTGAGAAAACGAAATTTGGAGTCTCCTGGTTAAATTTGAGCCTAACCTAACCTAACCTAACCTAACCTAACCTAACCAACGTAACCTAACCTAACCTCCCCAAATTGCAGGTACTGTAACCTATCGTGGATTAGAGTGATTTACGATCAAGTTTATGTGAGAAAACGAAATTTGGAGTCTCCTGGTTAAATTTGAGCCTAACCTAACCTAACCTAACCTAACCTAACCTAACCAACGTAACCTAACCTAACCTCCCCAAATTGCAGGTACTGTAACCTATCGTGGATTAGAGTGATTTACGATCAAGTTTATGTGAGAAAACGAAATTTGGAGTCTCCTGGTTAAATTTGAGCCTAACCTAACCTAACCTAACCTAACCTAACCTAACCAACGTAACCTAACCTAACCTCCCCAAATTGCAGGTACTGTAACCTATCGTGGATTAGAGTGATTTACGATCAAGTTTATGTGAGAAAACGAAATTTGGAGTCTCCTGGTTAAATTTGAGCCTAACCTAACCTAACCTAACCTAACCTAACCTAACCAACGTAACCTAACCTAACCTCCCCAAATTGCAGGTACTGTAACCTATCGTGGATTAGAGTGATTTACGATCAAGTTTATGTGAGAAAACGAAATTTGGAGTCTCCTGGTTAAATTTGAGCCTAACCTAACCTAACCTAACCTAACCTAACCTAACCAACGTAACCTAACCTAACCTCCCCAAATTGCAGGTACTGTAACCTATCGTGGATTAGAGTGATTTACGATCAAGTTTATGTGAGAAAACGAAATTTGGAGTCTCCTGGTTAAATTTGAGCCTAACCTAACCTAACCTAACCTAACCTAACCTAACCAACGTAACCTAACCTAACCTCCCCAAATTGCAGGTACTGTAACCTATCGTGGATTAGAGTGATTTACGATCAAGTTTATGTGAGAAAACGAAATTTGGAGTCTCCTGGTTAAATTTGAGCCTAACCTAACCTAACCTAACCTAACCTAACCTAACCAACGTAACCTAACCTAACCTCCCCAAATTGCAGGTACTGTAACCTATCGTGGATTAGAGTGATTTACGATCAAGTTTATGTGAGAAAACGAAATTTGGAGTCTCCTGGTTAAATTTGAGCCTAACCTAACCTAACCTAACCTAACCTAACCTAACCAACGTAACCTAACCTAACCTCCCCAAATTGCAGGTACTGTAACCTATCGTGGATTAGAGTGATTTACGATCAAGTTTATGTGAGAAAACGAAATTTGGAGTCTCCTGGTTAAATTTGAGCCTAACCTAACCTAACCTAACCTAACCTAACCTAACCAACGTAACCTAACCTAACCTCCCCAAATTGCAGGTACTGTAACCTATCGTGGATTAGAGTGATTTACGATCAAGTTTATGTGAGAAAACGAAATTTGGAGTCTCCTGGTTAAATTTGAGCCTAACCTAACCTAACCTAACCTAACCTAACCTAACCAACGTAACCTAACCTAACCTCCCCAAATTGCAGGTACTGTAACCTATCGTGGATTAGAGTGATTTACGATCAAGTTTATGTGAGAAAACGAAATTTGGAGTCTCCTGGTTAAATTTGAGCCTAACCTAACCTAACCTAACCTAACCTAACCTAACCAACGTAACCTAACCTAACCTCCCCAAATTGCAGGTACTGTAACCTATCGTGGATTAGAGTGATTTACGATCAAGTTTATGTGAGAAAACGAAATTTGGAGTCTCCTGGTTAAATTTGAGCCTAACCTAACCTAACCTAACCTAACCTAACCTAACCAACGTAACCTAACCTAACCTCCCCAAATTGCAGGTACTGTAACCTATCGTGGATTAGAGTGATTTACGATCAAGTTTATGTGAGAAAACGAAATTTGGAGTCTCCTGGTTAAATTTGAGCCTAACCTAACCTAACCTAACCTAACCTAACCTAACCAACGTAACCTAACCTAACCTCCCCAAATTGCAGGTACTGTAACCTATCGTGGATTAGAGTGATTTACGATCAAGTTTATGTGAGAAAACGAAATTTGGAGTCTCCTGGTTAAATTTGAGCCTAACCTAACCTAACCTAACCTAACCTAACCTAACCAACGTAACCTAACCTAACCTCCCCAAATTGCAGGTACTGTAACCTATCGTGGATTAGAGTGATTTACGATCAAGTTTATGTGAGAAAACGAAATTTGGAGTCTCCTGGTTAAATTTGAGCCTAACCTAACCTAACCTAACCTAACCTAACCTAACCAACGTAACCTAACCTAACCTCCCCAAATTGCAGGTACTGTAACCTATCGTGGATTAGAGTGATTTACGATCAAGTTTATGTGAGAAAACGAAATTTGGAGTCTCCTGGTTAAATTTGAGCCTAACCTAACCTAACCTAACCTAACCTAACCTAACCAACGTAACCTAACCTAACCTCCCCAAATTGCAGGTACTGTAACCTATCGTGGATTAGAGTGATTTACGATCAAGTTTATGTGAGAAAACGAAATTTGGAGTCTCCTGGTTAAATTTGAGCCTAACCTAACCTAACCTAACCTAACCTAACCTAACCAACGTAACCTAACCTAACCTCCCCAAATTGCAGGTACTGTAACCTATCGTGGATTAGAGTGATTTACGATCAAGTTTATGTGAGAAAACGAAATTTGGAGTCTCCTGGTTAAATTTGAGCCTAACCTAACCTAACCTAACCTAACCTAACCAACGTAACCTAACCTAACCTCCCCAAATTGCAGGTACTGTAACCTATCGTGGATTAGAGTGATTTACGATCAAGTTTATGTGAGAAAACGAAATTTGGAGTCTCATGGTTAAATTTGAGCCTAACCTAACCTAACCTAACCTAACCTAACCTAACCAACGTAACCTAACCTAACCTCCCCAAATTGCAGGTACTGTAACCTATCGTGGATTAGAGTGATTTACGATCAAGTTTATGTGAGAAAACGAAATTTGGAGTCTCCTGGTTAAATTTGAGCCTAACCTAACCTAACCTAACCTAACCTAACCTAACCAACGTAACCTAACCTAACCTCCCCAAATTGCAGGTACTGTAACCTATCGTGGATTAGAGTGATTTACGATCAAGTTTATGTGAGAAAACGAAATTTGGAGTCTCCTGGTTAAATTTGAGCCTAACCTAACCTAACCTAACCTAACCTAACCTAACCAACGTAACCTAACCTAACCTCCCCAAATTGCAGGTACTGTAACCTATCGTGGATTAGAGTGATTTACGATCAAGTTTATGTGAGAAAACGAAATTTGGAGTCTCCTGGTTAAATTTGAGCCTAACCTAACCTAACCTAACCTAACCTAACCTAACCAACGTAACCTAACCTAACCTCCCCAAATTGCAGGTACTGTAACCTATCGGGGATTAGAGTGATTTACGATCAAGTTTATGTGAGAAAACGAAATTTGGAGTCTCCTGGTTAAATTTGAGCCTAACCTAACCTAACCTAACCGAACCTAACCTAACCTAACCTAACCAACGTAACCTAACCTAACCTCCCCAAATTGCAGGTACTGTAACCTATCGTGGATTAGAGTGATTTACGATCAAGTTTATGTGAGAAATCGAAATTTGGAGTCTCCTGGTTAAATTTGAGCCTAACCTAACCTAACCTAACCTAACCTAACCTAACCAACGTAACCTAACCTAACCTCCCCAAATTGCAGGTACTGTAACCTATCGTGGATTAGAGTGATTTACGATCAAGTTTATGTGAGAAAACGAAATTTGAAGTCTCCTGGTTAAATTTGAGCCTAACCTAACCTAACCTAACCGAACCGAACCTAACCAACGTAACCTAACCTAACCTCCCCAAATTGCAGGTACTGTAACCTATCGTGGATTAGAGTGATTTACGATCAAGTTTATGTGAGAAAACGAAATTTGGAGTCTCCTGGTTAAATTTGAGCCTAACCTAACCTAACCTAACCTAACCTAACCTAACCAACGTAACCTAACCTAACCTCCCCAAATTGCAGGTACTGTAACCTATCGTGGATTAGAGTGATTTACGATCAAGTTTATGTGAGAAAACGAAATTTGGAGTCTCCTGGTTAAATTTGAGCCTAACCTAACCTAACCTAACCTAACCTAACCTAACCAACGTAACCTAACCTAACCTCCCCAAATTGCAGGTACTGTAACCTATCGTGGATTAGAGTGATTTACGATCAAGTTTATGTGAGAAAACGAAATTTGGAGTCTCCTGGTTAAATTTGAGCCTAACCTAACCTAACCTAACCTAACCTAACCTAACCAACGTAACCTAACCTAACCTCCCCAAATTGCAGGTACTGTAACCTATCGTGGATTAGAGTGATTTACGATCAAGTTTATGTGAGAAAACGAAATTTGGAGTCTCCTGGTTAAATTTGAGCCTAACCTAACCTAACCTAACCTAACCAACGTAACCTAACCTAACCTCCCCAAATTGCAGGTACTGTAACCTATCGTGGATTAGAGTGATTTACGATCAAGTTTATGTGAGAAAACGAAATTTGGAGTCTCCTGGTTAAATTTGAGCCTAACCTAACCTAACCTAACCTAACCTAACCTAACCAACGTAACCTAACCTAACCTCCCCAAATTGCAGGTACTGTAACCTATCGTGGATTAGAGTGATTTACGATCAAGTTTATGTGAGAAAACGAAATTTGGAGTCTCCTGGTTAAATTTGAGCCTAACCTAACCTAACCTAACCTAACCTAACCTAACCAACGTAACCTAACCTAACCTCCCCAAATTGCAGGTACTGTAACCTATCGTGGATTAGAGTGATTTACGATCAAGTTTATGTGAGAAAACGAAATTTGGAGTCTCCTGGTTAAATTTGAGCCTAACCTAACCTAACCTAACCTAACCGAACCGAACCTAACCAACGTAACCTAACCTAACCTCCCCAAATTGCAGGTACTGTAACCTATCGTGGATTAGAGTGATTTACGATCAAGTTTATGTGAGAAAACGAAATTTGGAGTCTCCTGGTTAAATTTGAGCCTAACCTAACCTAACCTAACCTAACCTAACCGAACCGAACCTAACCAACATAACCTAACCTAACCTCCCCAAATTGCAGGTACTGTAACCTATCGTGGATTAGAGTGATTTACGATCAAGTTTATGTGAGAAAACGAAATTTGGAGTCTCCTGGTTAAATTTGAGCCTAACCTAACCTAACCTAACCAACGTAACCTAACCTAACCTCCCCAAATTGCAGGTACTGTAACCTATCGTGGATTAGAGTGATTTACGATCAAGTTTATGTGAGAAAACGAAATTTGGAGTCTCCTGGTTAAATTTGAGCCTAACCTAACCTAACCTAACCTAACCTAACCTAACCAACGTAACCTAACCTAACCTCCCCAAATTGCAGGTACTGTAACCTATCGTGGATTAGAGTGATTTACGATCAAGTTTATGTGAGAAAACAAAATTTGGAGTCTCCTGGTTAAATTTGAGCCTAACCTAACCTAACCTAACCTAACCTAACCTAACCAACGTAACCTAACCTAACCTCCCCAAATTGCAGGTACTGTAACCTATCGTGGATTAGAGTGATTTACGATCAAGTTTATGTGAGAAAACGAAATTTGGAGTCTCCTGGTTAAATTTGAGCCTAACCTAACCTAACCTAACCTAACCTAACCTAACCAACGTAACCTAACCTAACCTCCCCAAATTGCAGGTACTGTAACCTATCGTGGATTAGAGTGATTTACGATCAAGTTTATGTGAGAAAACGAAATTTGGAGTCTCCTGGTTAAATTTGAGCCTAACCTAACCTAACCTAACCTAACCTAACCTAACCAACGTAACCTAACCTAACCTCCCCAAATTGCAGGTACTGTAACCTATCGTGGATTAGAGTGATTTACGATCAAGTTTATGTGAGAAAACGAAATTTGGAGTCTCCTGGTTAAATTTGAGCCTAACCTAACCTAACCTAACCTAACCTAACCTAACCAACGTAACCTAACCTAACCTCCCCAAATTGCAGGTACTGTAACCTATCGTGGATTAGAGTGATTTACGATCAAGTTTATGTGAGAAAACGAAATTTGGAGTCTCCTGGTTAAATTTGAGCCTAACCTAACCTAACCTAACCTAACCAAACCTAACCAACGTAACCTAACCTAACCTCCCCAAATTGCAGGTACTGTAACCTATCGTGGATTAGAGTGATTTACGATCAAGTTTATGTGAGAAAACGAAATTTGGAGTCTCCTGGTTAAATTTGAGCCTAACCTAACCTAACCTAACCTAACCGAACCGAACCTAACCAACGTAACCTAACCTAACCTCCCCAAATTGCAGGTACTGTAACCTATCGTGGATTAGAGTGATTTACGATCAAGTTTATGTGAGAAAACGAAATTTGGAGTCTCCTGGTTAAATTTGAGCCTAACCTAACCTAACCTAACCTAACCTAACCTAACCTAACCAACGTAACCTAACCTAACCTCCCCAAATTGCAGGTACTGTAACCTATCGTGGATTAGAGTGATTTACGATCAAGTTTATGTGAGAAAACGAAATTTGGAGTCTCCTGGTTAAATTTGAGCCTAACCTAACCTAACCTAACCTAACCTAACCGAACCGAACCTAACCAACGTAACCTAACCTAACCTCCCCAAATTGCAGGTACTGTAACCTATCGTGGATTAGAGTGATTTACGATCAAGTTTATGTGAGAAAACGAAATTTGGAGTCTCCTGGTTAAATTTGAGCCTAACCTAACCTAACGTAACCTAACCTAACCTAACCAATGTAACCTAACCTAACCTCCCCAAATTGCAGGTACTGTAACCTATCGTGGATTAGAGTGATTTACGATCAAGTTTATGTGAGAAAACGAAATTTGGAGTCTCCTGGTTAAATTTGAGCCTAACCTAACCTAACCTAACCTAACCTAACCTAACCAACGTAACCTAACCTAACCTCCCCAAATTGCAGGTACTGTAACCTATCGTGGATTAGAGTGATTTACGATCAAGTTTATGTGAGAAAACGAAATTTGGAGTCTCCTGGTTAAATTTGAGCCTAACCTAACCTAACCTAACCTAACCTAACCTAACCAACGTAACCTAACCTAACCTCCCCAAATTGCAGGTACTGTAACCTATCGTGGATTAGAGTGATTTACGATCAAGTTTATGTGAGAAAACGAAATTTGGAGTCTCCTGGTTAAATTTGAGCCTAACCTAACCTAACCTAACCTAACCTAACCTAACCAACGTAACCTAACCTAACCTCCCCAAATTGCAGGTACTGTAACCTATCGTGGATTAGAGTGATTTACGATCAAGTTTATGTGAGAAAACGAAATTTGGAGTCTCCTGGTTAAATTTGAGCCTAACCTAACCTAACCTAACCTAACCTAACCTAACCAACGTAACCTAACCTAACCTCCCCAAATTGCAGGTACTGTAACCTATCGTGGATTAGAGTGATTTACGATCAAGTTTATGTGAGAAAACGAAATTTGGAGTCTCCTGGTTAAATTTGAGCCTAACCTAACCTAACCTAACCTAACCTAACCTAACCAACGTAACCTAACCTAACCTCCCCAAATTGCAGGTACTGTAACCTATCGTGGATTAGAGTGATTTACGATCAAGTTTATGTGAGAAAACGAAATTTGGAGTCTCCTGGTTAAATTTGAGCCTAACCTAACCTAACCTAACCTAACCTAACCTAACCAACGTAACCTAACCTAACCTCCCCAAATTGCAGGTACTGTAACCTATCGTGGATTAGAGTGATTTACGATCAAGTTTATGTGAGAAAACGAAATTTGGAGTCTCCTGGTTAAATTTGAGCCTAACCTAACCTAACCTAACCTAACCTAACCTAACCAACGTAACCTAACCTAACCTCCCCAAATTGCAGGTACTGTAACCTATCGTGGATTAGAGTGATTTACGATCAAGTTTATGTGAGAAAACGAAATTTGGAGTCTCCTGGTTAAATTTGAGCCTAACCTAACCTAACCTAACCTAACCTAACCTAACCAACGTAACCTAACCTAACCTCCCCAAATTGCAGGTACTGTAACCTATCGTGGATTAGAGTGATTTACGATCAAGTTTATGTGAGAAAACGAAATTTGGAGTCTCCTGGTTAAATTTGAGCCTAACCTAACCTAACCTAACCTAACCTAACCTAACCAACGTAACCTAACCTAACCTCCCCAAATTGCAGGTACTGTAACCTATCGTGGATTAGAGTGATTTACGATCAAGTTTATGTGAGAAAACGAAATTTGGAGTCTCCTGGTTAAATTTGAGCCTAACCTAACCTAACCTAACCTAACCTAACCTAACCAACGTAACCTAACCTAACCTCCCCAAATTGCAGGTACTGTAACCTATCGTGGATTAGAGTGATTTACGATCAAGTTTATGTGAGAAAACGAAATTTGGAGTCTCCTGGTTAAATTTGAGCCTAACCTAACCTAACCTAACCTAACCTAACCTAACCAACGTAACCTAACCTAACCTCCCCAAATTGCAGGTACTGTAACCTATCGTGGATTAGAGTGATTTACGATCAAGTTTATGTGAGAAAACGAAATTTGGAGTCTCCTGGTTAAATTTGAGCCTAACCTAACCTAACCTAACCTAACCTAACCTAACCAACGTAACCTAACCTAACCTCCCCAAATTGCAGGTACTGTAACCTATCGTGGATTAGAGTGATTTACGATCAAGTTTATGTGAGAAAACGAAATTTGGAGTCTCCTGGTTAAATTTGAGCCTAACCTAACCTAACCTAACCTAACCTAACCTAACCAACGTAACCTAACCTAACCTCCCCAAATTGCAGGTACTGTAACCTATCGTGGATTAGAGTGATTTACGATCAAGTTTATGTGAGAAAACGAA
Source organism: Penaeus vannamei (assembly GCF_042767895.1). Classification (NCBI taxonomy): domain Eukaryota; kingdom Metazoa; phylum Arthropoda; class Malacostraca; order Decapoda; family Penaeidae; genus Penaeus; species Penaeus vannamei. Next base: position 3,750,792 of record NC_091592.1, on the reverse strand, counting down.
ATTTGGAGTCTCCTGGTTAAATTTGAGCCTAACCTAACCTAACCTAACCTAACCTAACCTAACCAACGTAACCTAACCTAACCTCCCCAAATTGCAGGTACTGTAACCTATCGTGGATTAGAGTGATTTACGATCAAGTTTATGTGAGAAAACGAAATTTGGAGTCTCCTGGTTAAATTTGAGCCTAACCTAACCTAACCTAACCTAACCTAACCTAACCAACGTAACCTAACCTAACCTCCCCAAATTGCAGGTACTGTAACCTATCGTGGATTAGAGTGATTTACGATCAAGTTTATGTGAGAAAACGAAATTTGGAGTCTCCTGGTTAAATTTGAGCCTAACCTAACCTAACCTAACCTAACCTAACCGAACCGAACCTAACCAACGTAACCTAACCTAACCTCCCCAAATTGCAGGTACTGTAACCTATCGTGGATTAGAGTGATTTACGATCAAGTTTATGTGAGAAAACGAAATTTGGAGTCTCCTGGTTAAATTTGAGCCTAACCTAACCTAACCTAACCTAACCTAACCTAACCAACGTAACCTAACCTAACCTCCCCAAATTGCAGGTACTGTAACCTATCGTGGATTAGAGTGATTTACGATCAAGTTTATGTGAGAAAACGAAATTTGGAGTCTCCTGGTTAAATTTGAGCCTAACCTAACCTAACCTAACCTAACCTAACCTAACCAACGTAACCTAACCTAACCTCCCCAAATTGCAGGTACTGTAACCTATCGTGGATTAGAGTGATTTACGATCAAGTTTATGTGAGAAAACGAAATTTGGAGTCTCCTGGTTAAATTTGAGCCTAACCTAACCTAACCTAACCTAACCTAACCTAACCAACGTAACCTAACCTAACCTCCCCAAATTGCAGGTACTGTAACCTATCGTGGATTAGAGTGATTTACGATCAAGTTTATGTGAGAAAACGAAATTTGGAGTCTCCTGGTTAAATTTGAGCCTAACCTAACCTAACCTAACCTAACCTAACCTAACCAACGTAACCTAACCTAACCTCCCCAAATTGCAGGTACTGTAACCTATCGTGGATTAGAGTGATTTACGATCAAGTTTATGTGAGAAAACGAAATTTGGAGTCTCCTGGTTAAATTTGAGCCTAACCTAACCTAACCTAACCTAACCTAACCTAACCAACGTAACCTAACCTAACCTCCCCAAATTGCAGGTACTGTAACCTATCGTGGATTAGAGTGATTTACGATCAAGTTTATGTGAGAAAACGAAATTTGGAGTCTCCTGGTTAAATTTGAGCCTAACCTAACCTAACCTAACCTAACCTAACCTAACCAACGTAACCTAACCTAACCTCCCCAAATTGCAGGTACTGTAACCTATCGTGGATTAGAGTGATTTACGATCAAGTTTATGTGAGAAAACGAAATTTGGAGTCTCCTGGTTAAATTTGAGCCTAACCTAACCTAACCTAACCTAACCTAACCTAACCAACGTAACCTAACCTAACCTCCCCAAATTGCAGGTACTGTAACCTATCGTGGATTAGAGTGATTTACGATCAAGTTTATGTGAGAAAACGAAATTTGGAGTCTCCTGGTTAAATTTGAGCCTAACCTAACCTAACCTAACCTAACCTAACCTAACCAACGTAACCTAACCTAACCTCCCCAAATTGCAGGTACTGTAACCTATCGTGGATTAGAGTGATTTACGATCAAGTTTATGTGAGAAAACGAAATTTGGAGTCTCCTGGTTAAATTTGAGCCTAACCTAACCTAACCTAACCTAACCTAACCAACGTAACCTAACCTAACCTCCCCAAATTGCAGGTACTGTAACCTATCGTGGATTAGAGTGATTTACGATCAAGTTTATGTGAGAAAACGAAATTTGGAGTCTCCTGGTTAAATTTGAGCCTAACCTAACCTAACCTAACCTAACCTAACCTAACCAACGTAACCTAACCTAACCTCCCCAAATTGCAGGTACTGTAACCTATCGTGGATTAGAGTGATTTACGATCAAGTTTATGTGAGAAAACGAAATTTGGAGTCTCCTGGTTAAATTTGAGCCTAACCTAACCTAACCTAACCTAACCTAACCTAACCAACGTAACCTAACCTAACCTCCCCAAATTGCAGGTACTGTAACCTATCGTGGATTAGAGTGATTTACGATCAAGTTTATGTGAGAAAACGAAATTTGGAGTCTCCTGGTTAAATTTGAGCCTAACCTAACCTAACCTAACCTAACCTAACCTAACCAACGTAACCTAACCTAACCTCCCCAAATTGCAGGTACTGTAACCTATCGTGGATTAGAGTGATTTACGATCAAGTTTATGTGAGAAAACGAAATTTGGAGTCTCCTGGTTAAATTTGAGCCTAACCTAACCTAACCTAACCTAACCTAACCTAACCAACGTAACCTAACCTAACCTCCCCAAATTGCAGGTACTGTAACCTATCGTGGATTAGAGTGATTTACGATCAAGTTTATGTGAGAAAACGAAATTTGGAGTCTCCTGGTTAAATTTGAGCCTAACCTAACCTAACCTAACCTAACCTAACCTAACCAACGTAACCTAACCTAACCTCCCCAAATTGCAGGTACTGTAACCTATCGTGGATTAGAGTGATTTACGATCAAGTTTATGTGAGAAAACGAAATTTGGAGTCTCCTGGTTAAATTTGAGCCTAACCTAACCTAACCTAACCTAACCTAACCAAACCGAACCTAACCAACGTAACCTAACCTAACCTCCCCAAATTGCAGGTACTGTAACCTATCGTGGATTAGAGTGATTTACGATCAAGTTTATGTGAGAAAACGAAATTTGGAGTCTCCTGGTTAAATTTGAGCCTAACCTAACCTAACCTAACCTAACCTAACCTAACCAACGTAACCTAACCTAACCTCCCCAAATTGCAGGTACTGTAACCTATCGTGGATTAGAGTGATTTACGATCAAGTTTATGTGAGAAAACGAAATTTGGAGTCTCCTGGTTAAATTTGAGCCTAACCTAACCTAACCTAACCTAACCTAACCTAACCAACGTAACCTAACCTAACCTCCCCAAATTGCAGGTACTGTAACCTATCGTGGATTAGAGTGATTTACGATCAAGTTTATGTGAGAAAACGAAATTTGGAGTCTCCTGGTTAAATTTGAGCCTAACCTAACCTAACCTAACCTAACCTAACCTAACCAACGTAACCTAACCTAACCTCCCCAAATTGCAGGTACTGTAACCTATCGTGGATTAGAGTGATTTACGATCAAGTTTATGTGAGAAAACGAAATTTGGAGTCTCCTGGTTAAATTTGAGCCTAACCTAACCTAACCTAACCTAACCTAACCTAACCAACGTAACCTAACCTAACCTCCCCAAATTGCAGGTACTGTAACCTATCGTGGATTAGAGTGATTTACGATCAAGTTTATGTGAGAAAACGAAATTTGGAGTCTCCTGGTTAAATTTGAGCCTAACCTAACCTAACCTAACCTAACCTAACCTAACCAACGTAACCTAACCTAACCTCCCCAAATTGCAGGTACTGTAACCTATCGTGGATTAGAGTGATTTACGATCAAGTTTATGTGAGAAAACGAAATTTGGAGTCTCCTGGTTAAATTTGAGCCTAACCTAACCTAACCTAACCTAACCGAACCGAACCGAACCTAACCAACGTAACCTAACCTAACCTCCCCAAATTGCAGGTACTGTAACCTATCGTGGATTAGAGTGATTTACGATCAAGTTTATGTGAGAAAACGAAATTTGGAGTCTCCTGGTTAAATTTGAGCCTAACCTAACCTAACCTAACCTAACCTAACCTAACCAACGTAACCTAACCTAACCTCCCCAAATTGCAGGTACTGTAACCTATCGTGGATTAGAGTGATTTACGATCAAGTTTATGTGAGAAAACGAAATTTGGAGTCTCCTGGTTAAATTTGAGCCTAACCTAACCTAACCTAACCTAACCTAACCTAACCAACGTAACCTAACCTAACCTCCCCAAATTGCAGGTACTGTAACCTATCGTGGATTAGAGTGATTTACGATCAAGTTTATGTGAGAAAACGAAATTTGGAGTCTCCTGGTTAAATTTGAGCCTAACCTAACCTAACCTAACCTAACCTAACCTAACCAACGTAACCTAACCTAACCTCCCCAAATTGCAGGTACTGTAACCTATCGTGGATTAGAGTGATTTACGATCAAGTTTATGTGAGAAAACGAAATTTGGAGTCTCCTGGTTAAATTTGAGCCTAACCTAACCTAACCTAACCTAACCTAACCTAACCAACGTAACCTAACCTAACCTCCCCAAATTGCAGGTACTGTAACCTATCGTGGATTAGAGTGATTTACGATCAAGTTTATGTGAGAAAACGAAATTTGGAGTCTCCTGGTTAAATTTGAGCCTAACCTAACCTAACCTAACCTAACCTAACCTAACCAACGTAACCTAACCTAACCTCCCCAAATTGCAGGTACTGTAACCTATCGTGGATTAGAGTGATTTACGATCAAGTTTATGTGAGAAAACGAAATTTGGAGTCTCCTGGTTAAATTTGAGCCTAACCTAACCTAACCTAACCTAACCTAACCTAACCAACGTAACCTAACCTAACCTCCCCAAATTGCAGGTACTGTAACCTATCGTGGATTAGAGTGATTTACGATCAAGTTTATGTGAGAAAACGAAATTTGGAGTCTCCTGGTTAAATTTGAGCCTAACCTAACCTAACCTAACCTAACCTAACCTAACCAACGTAACCTAACCTAACCTCCCCAAATTGCAGGTACTGTAACCTATCGTGGATTAGAGTGATTTACGATCAAGTTTATGTGAGAAAACGAAATTTGGAGTCTCCTGGTTAAATTTGAGCCTAACCTAACCTAACCTAACCTAACCTAACCTAACCTAACCAACGTAACCTAACCTAACCTCCCCAAATTGCAGGTACTGTAACCTATCGTGGATTAGAGTGATTTACGATCAAGTTTATGTGAGAAAACGAAATTTGGAGTCTCCTGGTTAAATTTGAGCCTAACCTAACCTAACCTAACCTAACCTAACCTAACCAACGTAACCTAACCTAACCTCCCCAAATTGCAGGTACTGTAACCTATCGTGGATTAGAGTGATTTACGATCAAGTTTATGTGAGAAAACGAAATTTGGAGTCTCCTGGTTAAATTTGAGCCTAACCTAACCTAACCTAACCTAACCTAACCTAACCAACGTAACCTAACCTAACCTCCCCAAATTGCAGGTACTGTAACCTATCGTGGATTAGAGTGATTTACGATCAAGTTTATGTGAGAAAACGAAATTTGGAGTCTCCTGGTTAAATTTGAGCCTAACCTAACCTAACCTAACCTAACCTAACCTAACCAACGTAACCTAACCTAACCTCCCCAAATTGCAGGTACTGTAACCTATCGTGGATTAGAGTGATTTACGATCAAGTTTATGTGAGAAAACGAAATTTGGAGTCTCCTGGTTAAATTTGAGCCTAACCTAACCTAACCTAACCTAACCTAACCTAACCAACGTAACCTAACCTAACCTCCCCAAATTGCAGGTACTGTAACCTATCGTGGATTAGAGTGATTTACGATCAAGTTTATGTGAGAAAACGAAATTTGGAGTCTCCTGGTTAAATTTGAGCCTAACCTAACCTAACCTAACCTAACCTAACCTAACCAACGTAACCTAACCTAACCTCCCCAAATTGCAGGTACTGTAACCTATCGTGGATTAGAGTGATTTAGGATCAAGTTTATGTGAGAAAACGAAATTTGGAGTCTCCTGGTTAAATTTGAGCCTAACCTAACCTAACCTAACCTAACCTAACCTAACCAACGTAACCTAACCTAACCTCCCCAAAGTGCAGGTACTGTAACCTATCGTGGATTAGAGTGATTTACGATCAAGTTTATGTGAGAAAACGAAATTTGGAGTCTCCTGGTTAAATTTGAGCCTAACCTAACCTAACCTAACCTAACCTAACCTAACCAACGTAACCTAACCTAACCTCCCCAAATTGCAGGTACTGTAACCTATCGTGGATTAGAGTGATTTACGATCAAGTTTATGTGAGAAAACGAAATTTGGAGTCTCCTGGTTAAATTTGAGCCTAACCTAACCTAACCTAACCTAACCTAACCTAACCAACGTAACCTAACCTAACCTCCCCAAATTGCAGGTACTGTAACCTATCGTGGATTAGAGTGATTTACGATCAAGTTTATGTGAGAAAACGAAATTTGGAGTCTCCTGGTTAAATTTGAGCCTAACCTAACCTAACCTAACCTAACCTAACCTAACCAACGTAACCTAACCTAACCTCCCCAAATTGCAGGTACTGTAACCTATCGTGGATTAGAGTGATTTACGATCAAGTTTATGTGAGAAAACGAAATTTGGAGTCTCCTGGTTAAATTTGAGCCTAACCTAACCTAACCTAACCTAACCTAACCTAACCAACGTAACCTAACCTAACCTCCCCAAATTGCAGGTACTGTAACCTATCGTGGATTAGAGTGATTTACGATCAAGTTTATGTGAGAAAACGAAATTTGGAGTCTCCTGGTTAAATTTGAGCCTAACCTAACCTAACCTAACCTAACCTAACCTAACCAACGTAACCTAACCTAACCTCCCCAAATTGCAGGTACTGTAACCTATCGTGGATTAGAGTGATTTACGATCAAGTTTATGTGAGAAAACGAAATTTGGAGTCTCCTGGTTAAATTTGAGCCTAACCTAACCTAACCTAACCTAACCTAACCTAACCAACGTAACCTAACCTAACCTCCCCAAATTGCAGGTACTGTAACCTATCGTGGATTAGAGTGATTTACGATCAAGTTTATGTGAGAAAACGAAATTTGGAGTCTCCTGGTTAAATTTGAGCCTAACCTAACCTAACCTAACCTAACCTAACCTAACCAACGTAACCTAACCTAACCTCCCCAAATTGCAGGTACTGTAACCTATCGTGGATTAGAGTGATTTACGATCAAGTTTATGTGAGAAAACGAAATTTGGAGTCTCCTGGTTAAATTTGAGCCTAACCTAACCTAACCTAACCTAACCTAACCTAACCAACGTAACCTAACCTAACCTCCCCAAATTGCAGGTACTGTAACCTATCGTGGATTAGAGTGATTTACGATCAAGTTTATGTGAGAAAACGAAATTTGGAGTCTCCTGGTTAAATTTGAGCCTAACCTAACCTAACCTAACCTAACCTAACCTAACCAACGTAACCTAACCTAACCTCCCCAAATTGCAGGTACTGTAACCTATCGTGGATTAGAGTGATTTACGATCAAGTTTATGTGAGAAAACGAAATTTGGAGTCTCCTGGTTAAATTTGAGCCTAACCTAACCTAACCTAACCTAACCTAACCTAACCAACGTAACCTAACCTAACCTCCCCAAATTGCAGGTACTGTAACCTATCGTGGATTAGAGTGATTTACGATCAAGTTTATGTGAGAAAACGAAATTTGGAGTCTCCTGGTTAAATTTGAGCCTAACCTAACCTAACCTAACCTAACCTAACCTAACCAACGTAACCTAACCTAACCTCCCCAAATTGCAGGTACTGTAACCTATCGTGGATTAGAGTGATTTACGATCAAGTTTATGTGAGAAAACGAAATTTGGAGTCTCCTGGTTAAATTTGAGCCTAACCTAACCTAACCTAACCTAACCTAACCTAACCAACGTAACCTAACCTAACCTCCCCAAATTGCAGGTACTGTAACCTATCGTGGATTAGAGTGATTTACGATCAAGTTTATGTGAGAAAACGAAATTTGGAGTCTCCTGGTTAAATTTGAGCCTAACCTAACCTAACCTAACCTAACCTAACCAAACCGAACCTAACCAACGTAACCTAACCTAACCTCCCCAAATTGCAGGTACTGTAACCTATCGTGGATTAGAGTGATTTACGATCAAGTTTATGTGAGAAAACGAAATTTGGAGTCTCCTGGTTAAATTTGAGCCTAACCTAACCTAACCTAACCTAACCAACGTAACCTAACCTAACCTCCCCAAATTGCAGGTACTGTAACCTATCGTGGATTAGAGTGATTTACGATCAAGTTTATGTGAGAAAACGAAATTTGGAGTCTCCTGGTTAAATTTGAGCCTAACCTAACCTAACCTAACCTAACCTAACCGAACCGAACCTAACCAACGTAACCTAACCTAACCTCCCCAAATTGCAGGTACTGTAACCTATCGTGGATTAGAGTGATTTACGATCAAGTTTATGTGAGAAAACGAAATTTGGAGTCTCCTGGTTAAATTTGAGCCTAACCTAACCTAACCAACGTAACCTAACCTAACCTCCCCAAATTGCAGGTACTGTAACCTATCGTGGATTAGAGTGATTTACGATCAAGTTTATGTGAGAAAACGAAATTTGGAGTCTCCTGGTTAAATTTGAGCCTAACCTAACCTAACCTAACCTAACCTAACCAACGTAACCTAACCTAACCTCCCCAAATTGCAGGTACTGTAACCTATCGTGGATTAGAGTGATTTACGATCATGTTTATGTGAGAAAACGAAATTTGGAGTCTCCTGGTTAAATTTGAGCCTAACCTAACCTAACCTAACCTAAGCTAACCTAACCAACGTAACCTAACCTAACCTCCCCAAATTGCAGGTACTGTAACCTATCGTGGATTAGAGTGATTTACGATCAAGTTTATGTGAGAAAACGAAATTTGGAGTCTCCTGGTTAAATTTGAGCATAACCTAACCTAACCTAACCTAACCGAACCGAACCGAACCTAACCAACGTAACCTAACCTAACCTCCCCAAATTGCAGGTACTGTAACCTATCGTGGATTAGAGTGATTTACGATCAAGTTTATGTGAGAAAACGAAATTTGGAGTCTCCTGGTTAAATTTGAGCCTAACCTAACCTAACCTAACCTAACCAACGTAACCTAATCTAACCTCCCCAAATTGCAGGTACTGTAACCTATCGTGTATTAGAGTGATTTACGATCAAGTTTATGTGAGAAAACGAAATTTGGAGTCTCCTGGTTAAATTTGAGCCTAACCTAACCTAACCTAACCTAACCTAACCGAACCGAACCTAACCAACGTAACCTAACCTAACCTCCCCCAAATTGCAGGTACTGTAACCTATCGTGGATTAGAGTGATTTACGATCAAGTTTATGTGAGAAAACGAAATTTGGAGTCTCCTGGTTAAATTTGAGCCTAACCTAACCTAACCTAACCTAACCTAACCTAACCAACGTAACCTAATCTAACCTCCCCAAATTGCAGGTACTGTAACCTATCGTGTATTAGAGTGATTTACGATCAAGTTTATGTGAGAAAACGAAATTTGGAGTCTCCTGGTTAAATTTGAGCCTAACCTAACCTAACCTAACCTAACCTAACCTAACCAACGTAACCTAACCTAACCTCCCCGAATTGCAGGTACTGTAACCTATCGTGGATTAGAGTGATTTACGATCAAGTTTATGTGAGAAAACGAAATTTGGAGTCTCCTGGTTAAATTTGAGCCTAACCTAACCTAACCTAACCTAACCTAACCTAACCAACGTAACCTAACCTAACCTCCCCAAATTGGAGGTACTGTAACCTATCGTAGATTAGAGTGATTTACGATCAAGTTTATGTGAGAAAACGAAATTTGGAGTCTCCTGGTTAAATTTGAGCCTAACCTAACCTAACCTAACCTAACCTAACCAACGAAACCTAACCTAACCTCCCCAAATTGCAGGTACTGTAACCTATCGTGGATTAGAGTGATTTACGATCAAGTTTATGTGAGAAAACGAAATTTGGAGTCTCCTGGTTAAATTTGAGCCTAACCTAACCTAACCTAACCTAACCTAACCTAACCAACGTAACCTAACCTAACCTCCCCAAATTGCAGGTACTGTAACCTATCGTGGATTAGAGTGATTTACGATCAAGTTTATGTGAGAAAACGAAATTTGGAGGCTCCTGGTTAAATTTGAGCCTAACCTAACCTAACCTAACCTAACCGAACCGAACCTAACCAACGTAACCTAACCTAACCTCCCCAAATTGCAGGTACTGTAACCTATCGTGGATTAGAGTGATTTACGATCAAGTTTATGTGAGAAAACGAAATTTGGAGTCTCCTGGTTAAATTTGAGCCTAACCTAACCTAACCTAACCTAACCTAACCTAACCAACGTAACCTAACCTAACCTCCCCAAATTGCAGGTACTGTAACCTATCGTGGATTAGAGTGATTTACGATCAAGTTTATGTGAGAAAACGAAATTTGGAGTCTCCTGGTTAAATTTGAGCCTAACCTAACCTAACCTAACCTAACCAACGTAACCTAACCTAACCTCTCCAAATTGCAGGTACTGTAACCTATCGTGGATTAGAGTGATTTACGATCAAGTTTATGTGAGAAAACGAAATTTGGAGTCTCCTGGTTAAATTTAAGCCTAACCTAACCTAACCTAACCTAACCTAACCTAACCAACGTAACCTAACCTAACCTCCCCAAATTGCAGGTACTGTAACCTATCGTGGATTAGAGTGATTTACGATCAAGTTTATGTGAGAAAACGAAATTTGGAGTCTCCTGGTTAAATTTGAGCCTAACCTAACCTAACCTAACCTAACCTAACCTAACCAACGTAACCTAACCTAACCTCCCCAAATTGCAGGTACTGTAACCTATCGTGGATTAGAGTGATTTACGATCAAGTTTATGTGAGAAAACGAAATTTGGAGTCTCCTGGTTAAATTTGAGCCTAACCTAACCTAACCTAACCTAACCTAACCGAACCGAACCTAACCAACGTAACCTAACCTAACCTCCCCAAATTGCAGGTACTGTAACCTATCGTGGATTAGAGTGATTTACGATCAAGTTTATGTGAGAAAACGAAATTTGGAGTCTCCTGGTTAAATTTGAGCCTAACCTAACCTAACCTAACCTAACCTAACCTAACCAACGTAACCTAACCTAACCTCCCCAAATTGCAGGTACTGTAACCTATCGTGGATTAGAGTGATTTACGATCAAGTTTATGTGAGAAAACGAAATTTGGAGTCTCCTGGTTAAATTTGAGCCTAACCTAACCTAACCTAACCTAACCTAACCTAATCAACGTAACCTAACCTAACCTCCCCAAATTGCAGGTACTGTAACCTATCGTGGATTAGAGTGATTTACGATCAAGTTTATGTGAGAAAACGAAATTTGGAGTCTCCTGGTTAAATTTGAGCCTAACCTAACCTAACCTAACCTAACCTAACCTAAGTAACGTAACCTAACCTAACCTCCCCAAATTGCAGGTACTGTAACCTATCGTGGATTAGAGTGATTTACGATCAAGTTTATGTGAGAAAACGAAATTTGGAGTCTCCTGGTTAAATTTGAGCCTAACCTAACCTAACCTAACCTAACCTAACCGAACTGAACCTAACCAACGTAACCTAACCTAACCTCCCCAAATTGCAGGTACTGTAACCTATCGTGGATTAGAGTGATTTACGATCAAGTTTATGTGAGAAAACGAAATTTGGAGTCTCCTGGTTAAATTTGAGCCTAACCTAACCTAACCTAACCTAACCTAACCTAACCAACGTAACCTAACCTAACCCCAAATTGCAGGTACTGTAACCTATCGTGGATTAGAGTGATTTACGATCAAGTTTATGTGAGAAAACGAAATTTGGAGTCTCCTGGTTAAATTTGAGCCTAACCTAACCTAACCTAACCTAACCTAACCTAACCAACGTAACCTAACCTAACCTCCCCAAATTGCAGGTACTGTAACCTATCGTGGATTAGAGTGATTTACGATCAAGTTTATGTGAGAAAACGAAATTTGGAGTCTCCTGGTTAAATTTGAGCCTAACCTAACCTAACCTAACCTAACCTAACCTAACCAACGTAACCTAACCTAACCTCCCCAAATTGCAGGTACTGTAACCTATCGTGGATTAGAGTGATTTACGATCAAGTTTATGTGAGAAAACGAAATTTGGAGTCTCCTGGTTAAATTTGAGCCTAACCTAACCTAACCTAACCTAACCTAACCTAACCTAACCAACGTAACCTAACCTAACCTCCCCAAATTGCAGGTACTGTAACCTATCGTGGATTAGAGTGATTTACGATCAAGTTTATGTGAGAAAACGAAATTTGGAGTCTCCTGGTTAAATTTGAGCCTAACCTAACCTAACCTAACCTAACCTAACCTAACCAACGTAACCTAACCTAACCTCCCCAAATTGCAGGTACTGTAACCTATCGTGGATTAGAGTGATTTACGATCAAGTTTATGTGAGAAAACGAAATTTGGAGTCTCCTGGTTAAATTTGAGCCTAACCTAACCTAACCTAACCTAACCTAACCAAACCGAACCTAACCAACGTAACCTAACCTAACCTCCCCAAATTGCAGGTACTGTAACCTATCGTGGATTAGAGTGATTTACGATCAAGTTTATGTGAGAAAACGAAATTTGGAGTCTCCTGGTTAAATTTGAGCCTAACCTAACCTAACCTAACCTAACCTAACCTAACCAACGTAACCTAACCTAACCTCCCCAAATTGCAGGTACTGTAACCTATCGTGGATTAGAGTGATTTACGATCAAGTTTATGTGAGAAAACGAAATTTGGAGTCTCCTGGTTAAATTTGAGCCTAACCTAACCTAACCTAACCTAACCTAACCTAACCAACGTAACCTAACCTAACCTCCCCAAATTGCAGGTACTGTAACCTATCGTGGATTAGAGTGATTTACGATCAAGTTTATGTGAGAAAACGAAATTTGGAGTCTCCTGGTTAAATTTGAGCCTAACCTAACCTAACCTAACCTAACCTAACCTAACCAACGTAACCTAACCTAACCTCCCCAAATTGCAGGTACTGTAACCTATCGTGGATTAGAGTGATTTACGATCAAGTTTATGTGAGAAAACGAAATTTGGAGTCTCCTGGTTAAATTTGAGCCTAACCTAACCTAACCTAACCTAACCTAACCTAACCAACGTAACCTAACCTAACCTCCCCAAATTGCAGGTACTGTAACCTATCGTGGATTAGAGTGATTTACGATCAAGTTTATGTGAGAAAACGAAATTTGGAGTCTCCTGGTTAAATTTGAGCCTAACCTAACCTAACCTAACCTAACCTAACCTAACCAACGTAACCTAACCTAACCTCCCCAAATTGCAGGTACTGTAACCTATCGTGGATTAGAGTGATTTACGATCAAGTTTATGTGAGAAAACGAAATTTGGAGTCTCCTGGTTAAATTTGAGCCTAACCTAACCTAACCTAACCTAACCTAACCTAACCAACGTAACCTAACCTAACCTCCCCAAATTGCAGGTACTGTAACCTATCGTGGATTAGAGTGATTTACGATCAAGTTTATGTGAGAAAACGAAATTTGGAGTCTCCTGGTTAAATTTGAGCCTAACCTAACCTAACCTAACCTAACCTAACCTAACCAACGTAACCTAACCTAACCTCCCCAAATTGCAGGTACTGTAACCTATCGTGGATTAGAGTGATTTACGATCAAGTTTATGTGAGAAAACGAAATTTGGAGTCTCCTGGTTAAATTTGAGCCTAACCTAACCTAACCTAACCTAACCTAACCTAACCAACGTAACCTAACCTAACCTCCCCAAATTGCAGGTACTGTAACCTATCGTGGATTAGAGTGATTTACGATCAAGTTTATGTGAGAAAACGAAATTTGGGAGTCTCCTGGTTAAATTTGAGCCTAACCTAACCTAACCTAACCTAACCTAACCTAACCAACGTAACCTAACCTAACCTCCCCAAATTGCAGGTACTGTAACCTATCGTGGATTAGAGTGATTTACGATCAAGTTTATGTGAGAAAACGAAATTTGGAGTCTCCTGGTTAAATTTGAGCCTAACCTAACCTAACCTAACCTAACCTAACCTAACCAACGTAACCTAACCTAACCTCCCCAAATTGCAGGTACTGTAACCTATCGTGGATTAGAGTGATTTACGATCAAGTTTATGTGAGAAAACGAAATTTGGAGTCTCCTGGTTAAATTTGAGCCTAACCTAACCTAACCTAACCTAACCTAACCTAACCAACGTAACCTAACCTAACCTCCCCAAATTGCAGGTACTGTAACCTATCGTGGATTAGAGTGATTTACGATCAAGTTTATGTGAGAAAACGAAATTTGGAGTCTCCTGGTTAAATTTGAGCCTAACCTAACCTAACCTAACCTAACCTAACCTAACCAACGTAACCTAACCTAACCTCCCCAAATTGCAGGTACTGTAACCTATCGTGGATTAGAGTGATTTACGATCAAGTTTATGTGAGAAAACGAAATTTGGAGTCTCCTGGTTAAATTTGAGCCTAACCTAACCTAACCTAACCTAACCTAACCTAACCAACGTAACCTAACCTAACCTCCCCAAATTGCAGGTACTGTAACCTATCGTGGATTAGAGTGATTTACGATCAAGTTTATGTGAGAAAACGAAATTTGGAGTCTCCTGGTTAAATTTGAGCCTAACCTAACCTAACCTAACCTAACCTAACCTAACCAACGTAACCTAACCTAACCTCCCCAAATTGCAGGTACTGTAACCTATCGTGGATTAGAGTGATTTACGATCAAGTTTATGTGAGAAAACGAAATTTGGAGTCTCCTGGTTAAATTTGAGCCTAACCTAACCTAACCTAACCTAACCTAACCTAACCAACGTAACCTAACCTAACCTCCCCAAATTGCAGCTACTGTAACCTATCGTGGATTAGAGTGATTTACGATCAAGTTTATGTGAGAAAACGAAATTTGGAGTCTCCTGGTTAAATTTGAGCCTAACCTAACCTAACCTAACCTAACCTAACCTAACCAACGTAACCTAACCTAACCTCCCCAAATTGCAGGTACTGTAACCTATCGTGGATTAGAGTGATTTACGATCAAGTTTATGTGAGAAAACGAAATTTGGAGTCTCCTGGTTAAATTTGAGCCTAACCTAACCTAACCTAACCTAACCTAACCTAACCAACGTAACCTAACCTAACCTCCCCAAATTGCAGGTACTGTAACCTATCGTGGATTAGAGTGATTTACGATCAAGTTTATGTGAGAAAACGAAATTTGGAGTCTCCTGGTTAAATTTGAGCCTAACCTAACCTAACCTAACCTAACCTAACCAACGTAACCTAACCTAACCTCCCCAAATTGCAGGTACTGTAACCTATCGTGGATTAGAGTGATTTACGATCAAGTTTATGTGAGAAAACGAAATTTGGAGTCTCCTGGTTAAATTTGAGCCTAACCTAACCTAACCTAACCTAACCTAACCTAACCAACGTAACCTAACCTAACCTCCCCAAATTGCAGGTACTGTAACCTATCGTGGATTAGAGTGATTTACGATCAAGTTTATGTGAGAAAACGAAATTTGGAGTCTCCTGGTTAAATTTGAGCCTAACCTAACCTAACCTAACCTAACCTAACCTAACCAACGTAACCTAACCTAACCTCCCCAAATTGCAGGTACTGTAACCTATCGTGGATTAGAGTGATTTACGATCAAGTTTATGTGAGAAAACGAAATTTGGAGTCTCCTGGTTAAATTTGAGCCTAACCTAACCTAACCTAACCTAACCTAACCTAACCAACGTAACCTAACCTAACCTCCCCAAATTGCAGGTACTGTAACCTATCGTGGATTAGAGTGATTTACGATCAAGTTTATGTGAGAAAACGAAATTTGGAGTCTCCTGGTTAAATTTGAGCCTAACCTAACCTAACCTAACCTAACCTAACCTAACCAACGTAACCTAACCTAACCTCCCCAAATTGCAGGTACTGTAACCTATCGTGGATTAGAGTGATTTACGATCAAGTTTATGTGAGAAAACGAAATTTGGAGTCTCCTGGTTAAATTTGAGCCTAACCTAACCTAACCTAACCTAACCTAACCTAACCAACGTAACCTAACCTAACCTCCCCAAATTGCAGGTACTGTAACCTATCGTGGATTAGAGTGATTTACGATCAAGTTTATGTGAGAAAACGAAATTTGGAGTCTCCTGGTTAAATTTGAGCCTAACCTAACCTAACCTAACCTAACCTAACCTAACCAACGTAACCTAACCTAACCTCCCCAAATTGCAGGTAGTTTAACCTATCGTGGATTAGAGTGATTTACGATCAAGTTTATGTGAGAAAACGAAATTTGGAGTCTCCTGGTTAAATTTGAGCCTAACCTAACCTAACCTAACCTAACCAACGTAACCTAACCTAACCTCCCCAAATTGCAGGTACTGTAACCTATCGTGGATTAGAGTGATTTACGATCAAGTTTATGTGAGAAAACGAAATTTGGAGTCTCCTGGTTAAATTTGAGCCTAACCTAACCTAACCTAACCTAACCTAACCTAACCAACGTAACCTAACCTAACCTCCCCAAATTGCAGGTACTGTAACCTATCGTGGATTAGAGTGATTTACGATCAAGTTTATGTGAGAAAACGAAATTTGGAGTCTCCTGGTTAAATTTGAGCCTAACCTAACCTAACCTAACCTAACCTAACCTAACCAACGTAACCTAACCTAACCTCCCCAAATTGCAGGTACTGTAACCTATCGTGGATTAGAGTGATTTACGATCAAGTTTATGTGAGAAAACGAAATTTGGAGTCTCCTGGTTAAATTTGAGCCTAACCTAACCTAACCTAACCTAACCTAACCTAACCAACGTAACCTAACCTAACCTCCCCAAATTGCAGGTACTGTAACCTATCGTGGATTAGAGTGATTTACGATCAAGTTTATGTGAGAAAACGAAATTTGGAGTCTCCTGGTTAAATTTGAGCCTAACCTAACCTAACCTAACCTAACCTAACCTAACCAACGTAACCTAACCTAACCTCCCCAAATTGCAGGTACTGTAACCTATCGTGGATTAGAGTGATTTACGATCAAGTTTATGTGAGAAAACGAAATTTGGAGTCTCCTGGTTAAATTTGAGCCTAACCTAACCTAACCTAACCTAACCTAACCTAACCAACGTAACCTAACCTAACCTCCCCAAATTGCAGGTACTGTAACCTATCGTGGATTAGAGTGATTTACGATCAAGTTTATGTGAGAAAACGAAATTTGGAGTCTCCTGGTTAAATTTGAGCCTAACCTAACCTAACCTAACCTAACCTAACCTAACCTAACCAACGTAACCTAACCTAACCTCCCCAAATTGCAGGTACTGTAACCTATCGTGGATTAGAGTGATTTACGATCAAGTTTATGTGAGAAAACGAAATTTGGAGTCTCCTGGTTAAATTTGAGCCTAACCTAACCTAACCTAACCTAACCTAACCTAACCAACGTAACCTAACCTAACCTCCCCAAATTGCAGGTACTGTAACCTATCGTGGATTAGAGTGATTTACGATCAAGTTTATGTGAGAAAACGAAATTTGGAGTCTCCTGGTTAAATTTGAGCCTAACCTAACCTAACCTAACCTAACCTAACCTAACCAACGTAACCTAACCTAACCTCCCCAAATTGCAGGTACTGTAACCTATCGTGGATTAGAGTGATTTACGATCAAGTTTATGTGAGAAAACGAAATTTGGAGTCTCCTGGTTAAATTTGAGCCTAACCTAACCTAACCTAACCTAACCTAACCTAACCAACGTAACCTAACCTAACCTCCCCAAATTGCAGGTACTGTAACCTATCGTGGATTAGAGTAATTTACGATCAAGTTTATGTGAGAAAACGAAATTTGGAGTCTCCTGGTTAAATTTGAGCCTAACCTAACCTAACCTAACCTAACCTAACCTAACCAACGTAACCTAACCTAACCTCCCCAAATTGCAGGTACTGTAACCTATCGTGGATTAGAGTGATTTACGATCAAGTTTATGTGAGAAAACGAAATTTGGAGTCTCCTGGTTAAATTTGAGCCTAACCTAACCTAACCTAACCTAACCTAACCTAACCAACGTAACCTAACCTAACCTCCCCAAATTGCAGGTACTGTAACCTATCGTGGATTAGAGTGATTTACGATCAAGTTTATGTGAGAAAACGAAATTTGGAGTCTCCTGGTTAAATTTGAGCCTAACCTAACCTAACCTAACCTAACCTAACCTAACCAACGTAACCTAACCTAACCTCCCCAAATTGCAGGTACTGTAACCTATCGTGGATTAGAGTGATTTACGATCAAGTTTATGTGAGAAAACGAAATTTGGAGTCTCCTGGTTAAATTTGAGCCTAACCTAACCTAACCTAACCTAACCTAACCTAACCAACGTAACCTAACCTAACCTCCCCAAATTGCAGGTACTGTAACCTATCGTGGATTAGAGTGATTTACGATCAAGTTTATGTGAGAAAACGAAATTTGGAGTCTCCTGGTTAAATTTGAGCCTAACCTAACCTAACCTAACCTAACCTAACCTAACCAACGTAACCTAACCTAACCTCCCCAAATTGCAGGTACTGTAACCTATCGTGGATTAGAGTGATTTACGATCAAGTTTATGTGAGAAAACGAAATTTGGAGTCTCCTGGTTAAATTTGAGCCTAACCTAACCTAACCTAACCTAACCTAACCTAACCAACGTAACCTAACCTAACCTCCCCAAATTGCAGGTACTGTAACCTATCGTGGATTAGAG
Source organism: Penaeus vannamei (assembly GCF_042767895.1). Classification (NCBI taxonomy): domain Eukaryota; kingdom Metazoa; phylum Arthropoda; class Malacostraca; order Decapoda; family Penaeidae; genus Penaeus; species Penaeus vannamei. Next base: position 3,732,066 of record NC_091592.1, on the reverse strand, counting down.
TGATTTACGATCAAGTTTATGTGAGAAAACGAAATTTGGAGTCTCCTGGTTAAATTTGAGCCTAACCTAACCTAACCTAACCTAACCTAACCTAACCAACGTAACCTAACCTAACCTCCCCAAATTGCAGGTACTGTAACCTATCGTGGATTAGAGTGATTTACGATCAAGTTTATGTGAGAAAACGAAATTTGGAGTCTCCTGGTTAAATTTGAGCCTAACCTAACCTAACCTAACCTAACCTAACCTAACCAACGTAACCTAACCTAACCTCCCCAAATTGCAGGTACTGTAACCTATCGTGGATTAGAGTGATTTACGATCAAGTTTATGTGAGAAAACGAAATTTGGAGTCTCCTGGTTAAATTTGAGCCTAACCTAACCTAACCTAACCTAACCTAACCTAACCTAACCAACGTAACCTAACCTAACCTCCCCAAATTGCAGGTACTGTAACCTATCGTGGATTAGAGTGATTTACGATCAAGTTTATGTGAGAAAACGAAATTTGGAGTCTCCTGGTTAAATTTGAGCCTAACCTAACCTAACCTAACCTAACCTAACCTAACCAACGTAACCTAACCTAACCTCCCCAAATTGCAGGTACTGTAACCTATCGTGGATTAGAGTGATTTACGATCAAGTTTATGTGAGAAAACGAAATTTGGAGTCTCCTGGTTAAATTTGAGCCTAACCTAACCTAACCTAACCTAACCTAACCTAACCTAACCAACGTAACCTAACCTAACCTCCCCAAATTGCAGGTACTGTAACCTATCGTGGATTAGAGTGATTTACGATCAAGTTTATGTGAGAAAACGAAATTTGGAGTCTCCTGGTTAAATTTGAGCCTAACCTAACCTAACCTAACCTAACCTAACCGAACCGAACCTAACCAACGTAACCTAACCTAACCTCCCCAAATTGCAGGTACTGTAACCTATCGTGGATTAGAGTGATTTACGATCAAGTTTATGTGAGAAAACGAAATTTGGAGTCTCCTGGTTAAATTTGAGCCTAACCTAACCTAACCTAACCTAACCTAACCTAACCAACGTAACCTAACCTAACCTCCCCAAATTGCAGGTACTGTAACCTATCGTGGATTAGAGTGATTTACGATCAAGTTTATGTGAGAAAACGAAATTTGGAGTCTCCTGGTTAAATTTGAGCCTAACCTAACCTAACCTAACCTAACCTAACCTAACCAACGTAACCTAACCTAACCTCCCCAAATTGCAGGTACTGTAACCTATCGTGGATTAGAGTGATTTACGATCAAGTTTATGTGAGAAAACGAAATTTGGAGTCTCCTGGTTAAATTTGAGCCTAACCTAACCTAACCTAACCTAACCTAACCTAACCAACGTAACCTAACCTAACCTCCCCAAATTGCAGGTACTGTAACCTATCGTGGATTAGAGTGATTTACGATCAAGTTTATGTGAGAAAACGAAATTTGGAGTCTCCTGGTTAAATTTGAGCCTAACCTAACCTAACCTAACCTAACCTAACCTAACCAACGTAACCTAACCTAACCTCCCCAAATTGCAGGTACTGTAACCTATCGTGGATTAGAGTGATTTACGATCAAGTTTATGTGAGAAAACGAAATTTGGAGTCTCCTGGTTAAATTTGAGCCTAACCTAACCTAACCTAACCTAACCTAACCTAACCAACGTAACCTAACCTAACCTCCCCAAATTGCAGGTACTGTAACCTATCGTGGATTAGAGTGATTTACGATCAAGTTTATGTGAGAAAACGAAATTTGGAGTCTCCTGGTTAAATTTGAGCCTAACCTAACCTAACCTAACCTAACCTAACCTAACCAACGTAACCTAACCTAACCTCCCCAAATTGCAGGTACTGTAACCTATCGTGGATTAGAGTGATTTACGATCAAGTTTATGTGAGAAAACGAAATTTGGAGTCTCCTGGTTAAATTTGAGCCTAACCTAACCTAACCTAACCTAACCTAACCAACGTAACCTAACCTAACCTCCCCAAATTGCAGGTACTGTAACCTATCGTGGATTAGAGTGATTTACGATCAAGTTTATGTGAGAAAACGAAATTTGGAGTCTCCTGGTTAAATTTGAGCCTAACCTAACCTAACCTAACCTAACCTAACCTAACCAACGTAACCTAACCTAACCTCCCCAAATTGCAGGTACTGTAACCTATCGTGGATTAGAGTGATTTACGATCAAGTTTATGTGAGAAAACGAAATTTGGAGTCTCCTGGTTAAATTTGAGCCTAACCTAACCTAACCTAACCTAACCTAACCTAACCAACGTAACCTAACCTAACCTCCCCAAATTGCAGGTACTGTAACCTATCGTGGATTAGAGTGATTTACGATCAAGTTTATGTGAGAAAACGAAATTTGGAGTCTCCTGGTTAAATTTGAGCCTAACCTAACCTAACCTAACCTAACCTAACCTAACCAACGTAACCTAACCTAACCTCCCCAAATTGCAGGTACTGTAACCTATCGTGGATTAGAGTGATTTACGATCAAGTTTATGTGAGAAAACGAAATTTGGAGTCTCCTGGTTAAATTTGAGCCTAACCTAACCTAACCTAACCTAACCTAACCTAACCAACGTAACCTAACCTAACCTCCCCAAATTGCAGGTACTGTAACCTATCGTGGATTAGAGTGATTTACGATCAAGTTTATGTGAGAAAACGAAATTTGGAGTCTCCTGGTTAAATTTGAGCCTAACCTAACCTAACCTAACCTAACCTAACCTAACCAACGTAACCTAACCTAACCTCCCCAAATTGCAGGTACTGTAACCTATCGTGGATTAGAGTGATTTACGATCAAGTTTATGTGAGAAAACGAAATTTGGAGTCTCCTGGTTAAATTTGAGCCTAACCTAACCTAACCTAACCTAACCTAACCTAACCAACGTAACCTAACCTAACCTCCCCAAATTGCAGGTACTGTAACCTATCGTGGATTAGAGTGATTAACCATCAAGTTTATGTCAGAAAACGAAATTTGGAGTCTCCTGGTTAAATTTGAGCCTAACCTAACCTAACCTAACCTAACCTAACCTAACCAACGTAACCTAACCTAACCTCCCCAAATTGCAGGTACTGTAACCTATCGTGGATTAGAGTGATTTACGATCAAGTTTATGTGAGAAAACGAAATTTGGAGTCTCCTGGTTAAATTTGAGCCTAACCTAACCTAACTAACTAACAAAACAACTGACCTCCGTAATTGCAGGTACTTAACCTACTGATTTATACTAATTTAGGAAAACAACTGATCCCGTTAATTGA
>NC_091592.1:3675008-3704254 GCF_042767895.1 Penaeus vannamei | reverse complement strand
AGGTTACAGTACCTGCAATTTGGGGAGGTTAGGTTAGGTTACGTTGGTTAGGTTAGGTTAGGTTAGGTTAGGTTAGGCTCAAATTTAACCAGGAGACTCCAAATTTCGTTTTCTCACATAAACTTGATCGTAAATCACTCTAATCCACGATAGGTTACAGTACCTGCAATTTGGGGAGGTTAGGTTAGGTTACGTTGGTTAGGTTAGGTTAGGTTAGGTTAGGTTAGGTTAGGCTCAAATTTAACCAGGAGACTCCAAATTTCGTTTTCTCACATAAACTTGATCGTAAATCACTCTAATCCACGATAGGTTACAGTACCTGCAATTTGGGGAGGTTAGGTTAGGTTACGTTGGTTAGGTTAGGTTAGGTTAGGTTAGGTTAGGTTAGGCTCAAATTTAACCAGGAGACTCCAAATTTCGTTTTCTCACATAAACTTGATCGTAAATCACTCTAATCCACGATAGGTTACAGTACCTGCAATTTGGGGAGGTTAGGTTAGGTTACGTTGGTTAGGTTAGGTTAGGTTAGGTTAGGTTAGGTTAGGCTCAAATTTAACCAGGAGACTCCAAATTTCGTTTTCTCACATAAACTTGATCGTAAATCACTCTAATCCACGATAGGTTACAGTACCTGCAATTTGGGGAGGTTAGGTTAGGTTACGTTGGTTAGGTTAGGTTAGGTTAGGTTAGGTTAGGTTAGGCTCAAATTTAACCAGGAGACTCCAAATTTCGTTTTCTCACATAAACTTGATCGTAAATCACTCTAATCCACGATAGGTTACAGTACCTGCAATTTGGGGAGGTTAGGTTAGGTTACGTTGGTTAGGTTAGGTTAGGTTAGGTTAGGTTAGGTTAGGCTCAAATTTAACCAGGAGACTCCAAATTTCGTTTTCTCACATAAACTTGATCGTAAATCACTCTAATCCACGATAGGTTACAGTACCTGCAATTTGGGGAGGTTAGGTTAGGTTACGTTGGTTAGGTTAGGTTAGGTTAGGTTAGGTTAGGTTAGGCTCAAATTTAACCAGGAGACTCCAAATTTCGTTTTCTCACATAAACTTGATCGTAAATCACTCTAATCCACGATAGGTTACAGTACCTGCAATTTGGGGAGGTTAGGTTAGGTTACGTTGGTTAGGTTAGGTTAGGTTAGGTTAGGTTAGGTTAGGCTCAAATTTAACCAGGAGACTCCAAATTTCGTTTTCTCACATAAACTTGATCGTAAATCACTCTAATCCACGATAGGTTACAGTACCTGCAATTTGGGGAGGTTAGGTTAGGTTACGTTGGTTAGGTTAGGTTAGGTTAGGTTAGGTTAGGTTAGGCTCAAATTTAACCAGGAGACTCCAAATTTCGTTTTCTCACATAAACTTGATCGTAAATCACTCTAATCCACGATAGGTTACAGTACCTGCAATTTGGGGAGGTTAGGTTAGGTTACGTTGGTTAGGTTAGGTTAGGTTAGGTTAGGTTAGGTTAGGCTCAAATTTAACCAGGAGACTCCAAATTTCGTTTTCTCACATAAACTTGATCGTAAATCACTCTAATCCACGATAGGTTACAGTACCTGCAATTTGGGGAGGTTAGGTTAGGTTACGTTGGTTAGGTTAGGTTAGGTTAGGTTAGGTTAGGTTAGGCTCAAATTTAACCAGGAGACTCCAAATTTCGTTTTCTCACATAAACTTGATCGTAAATCACTCTAATCCACGATAGGTTACAGTACCTGCAATTTGGGGAGGTTAGGTTAGGTTACGTTGGTTAGGTTAGGTTAGGTTAGGTTAGGTTAGGTTAGGCTCAAATTTAACCAGGAGACTCCAAATTTCGTTTTCTCACATAAACTTGATCGTAAATCACTCTAATCCACGATAGGTTACAGTACCTGCAATTTGGGGAGGTTAGGTTAGGTTACGTTGGTTAGGTTAGGTTAGGTTAGGTTAGGTTAGGTTAGGCTCAAATTTAACCAGGAGACTCCAAATTTCGTTTTCTCACATAAACTTGATCGTAAATCACTCTAATCCACGATAGGTTACAGTACCTGCAATTTGGGGAGGTTAGGTTAGGTTACGTTGGTTAGGTTAGGTTAGGTTAGGTTAGGTTAGGTTAGGCTCAAATTTAACCAGGAGACTCCAAATTTCGTTTTCTCACATAAACTTGATCGTAAATCACTCTAATCCACGATAGGTTACAGTACCTGCAATTTGGGGAGGTTAGGTTAGGTTACGTTGGTTAGGTTAGGTTAGGTTAGGTTAGGTTAGGTTAGGCTCAAATTTAACCAGGAGACTCCAAATTTCGTTTTCTCACATAAACTTGATCGTAAATCACTCTAATCCACGATAGGTTACAGTACCTGCAATTTGGGGAGGTTAGGTTAGGTTACGTTGGTTAGGTTAGGTTAGGTTAGGTTAGGTTAGGTTAGGCTCAAATTTAACCAGGAGACTCCAAATTTCGTTTTCTCACATAAACTTGATCGTAAATCACTCTAATCCACGATAGGTTACAGTACCTGCAATTTGGGGAGGTTAGGTTAGGTTACGTTGGTTAGGTTAGGTTAGGTTAGGTTAGGTTAGGTTAGGCTCAAATTTAACCAGGAGACTCCAAATTTCGTTTTCTCACATAAACTTGATCGTAAATCACTCTAATCCACGATAGGTTACAGTACCTGCAATTTGGGGAGGTTAGGTTAGGTTACGTTGGTTAGGTTAGGTTAGGTTAGGTTAGGTTAGGTTAGGCTCAAATTTAACCAGGAGACTCCAAATTTCGTTTTCTCACATAAACTTGATCGTAAATCACTCTAATCCACGATAGGTTACAGTACCTGCAATTTGGGGAGGTTAGGTTAGGTTACGTTGGTTAGGTTAGGTTAGGTTAGGTTAGGTTAGGTTAGGCTCAAATTTAACCAGGAGACTCCAAATTTCGTTTTCTCACATAAACTTGATCGTAAATCACTCTAATCCACGATAGGTTACAGTACCTGCAATTTGGGGAGGTTAGGTTAGGTTACGTTGGTTAGGTTAGGTTAGGTTAGGTTAGGTTAGGTTAGGCTCAAATTTAACCAGGAGACTCCAAATTTCGTTTTCTCACATAAACTTGATCGTAAATCACTCTAATCCACGATAGGTTACAGTACCTGCAATTTGGGGAGGTTAGGTTAGGTTACGTTGGTTAGGTTAGGTTAGGTTAGGTTAGGTTAGGTTAGGTTAGGCTCAAATTTAACCAGGAGACTCCAAATTTCGTTTTCTCACATAAACTTGATCGTAAATCACTCTAATCCACGATAGGTTACAGTACCTGCAATTTGGGGAGGTTAGGTTAGGTTACGTTGGTTAGGTTAGGTTAGGTTAGGTTAGGTTAGGTTAGGCTCAAATTTAACCAGGAGACTCCAAATTTCGTTTTCTCACATAAACTTGGTCGTAAATCACTCTAATCCACGATAGGTTACAGTACCTGCAATTTGGGGAGGTTAGGTTAGGTTACGTTGGTTAGGTTAGGTTAGGTTAGGTTAGGTTAGGTTAGGCTCAAATTTAACCAGGAGACTCCAAATTTCGTTTTCTCACATAAACTTGATCGTAAATCACTCTAATCCACGATAGGTTACAGTACCTGCAATTTGGGGAGGTTAGGTTAGGTTACGTTGGTTAGGTTAGGTTAGGTTAGGTTAGGTTAGGTTAGGCTCAAATTTAACCAGGAGACTCCAAATTTCGTTTTCTCACATAAACTTGATCGTAAATCACTCTAATCCACGATAGGTTACAGTACCTGCAATTTGGGGAGGTTAGGTTAGGTTACGTTGGTTAGGTTAGGTTAGGTTAGGTTAGGTTAGGTTAGGCTCAAATTTAACCAGGAGACTCCAAATTTCGTTTTCTCACATAAACTTGATCGTAAATCACTCTAATCCACGATAGGTTACAGTACCTGCAATTTGGGGAGGTTAGGTTAGGTTACGTTGGTTAGGTTAGGTTAGGTTAGGTTAGGTTAGGTTAGGCTCAAATTTAACCAGGAGACTCCAAATTTCGTTTTCTCACATAAACTTGATCGTAAATCACTCTAATCCACGATAGGTTACAGTACCTGCAATTTGGGGAGGTTAGGTTAGGTTACGTTGGTTAGGTTAGGTTAGGTTAGGTTAGGTTAGGTTAGGCTCAAATTTAACCAGGAGACTCCAAATTTCGTTTTCTCACATAAACTTGATCGTAAATCACTCTAATCCACGATAGGTTACAGTACCTGCAATTTGGGGAGGTTAGGTTAGGTTACGTTGGTTAGGTTAGGTTAGGTTAGGTTAGGTTAGGTTAGGCTCAAATTTAACCAGGAGACTCCAAATTTCGTTTTCTCACATAAACTTGATCGTAAATCACTCTAATCCACGATAGGTTACAGTACCTGCAATTTGGGGAGGTTAGGTTAGGTTACGTTGGTTAGGTTAGGTTAGGTTAGGTTAGGTTAGGTTAGGCTCAAATTTAACCAGGAGACTCCAAATTTCGTTTTCTCACATAAACTTGATCGTAAATCACTCTAATCCACGATAGGTTACAGTACCTGCAATTTGGGGAGGTTAGGTTAGGTTACGTTGGTTAGGTTAGGTTAGGTTAGGTTAGGTTAGGTTAGGCTCAAATTTAACCAGGAGACTCCAAATTTCGTTTTCTCACATAAACTTGATCGTAAATCACTCTAATCCACGATAGGTTACAGTACCTGCAATTTGGGGAGGTTAGGTTAGGTTACGTTGGTTAGGTTAGGTTAGGTTAGGTTAGGTTAGGTTAGGCTCAAATTTAACCAGGAGACTCCAAATTTCGTTTTCTCACATAAACTTGATCGTAAATCACTCTAATCCACGATAGGTTACAGTACCTGCAATTTGGGGAGGTTAGGTTAGGTTACGTTGGTTAGGTTAGGTTAGGTTAGGTTAGGTTAGGTTAGGCTCAAATTTAACCAGGAGACTCCAAATTTCGTTTTCTCACATAAACTTGATCGTAAATCACTCTAATCCACGATAGGTTACAGTACCTGCAATTTGGGGAGGTTAGGTTAGGTTACGTTGGTTAGGTTAGGTTAGGTTAGGTTAGGTTAGGTTAGGTTAGGTTAGGCTCAAATTTAACCAGGAGACTCCAAATTTCGTTTTCTCACATAAACTTGATCGTAAATCACTCTAATCCACGATAGGTTACAGTACCTGCAATTTGGGGAGGTTAGGTTAGGTTACGTTGGTTAGGTTAGGTTAGGTTAGGTTAGGTTAGGTTAGGCTCAAATTTAACCAGGAGACTCCAAATTTCGTTTTCTCACATAAACTTGATCGTAAATCACTCTAATCCACGATAGGTTACAGTACCTGCAATTTGGGGAGGTTAGGTTAGGTTACGTTGGTTAGGTTAGGTTAGGTTAGGTTAGGTTAGGTTAGGCTCAAATTTAACCAGGAGACTCCAAATTTCGTTTTCTCACATAAACTTGATCGTAAATCACTCTAATCCACGATAGGTTACAGTACCTGCAATTTGGGGAGGTTAGGTTAGGTTACGTTGGTTAGGTTAGGTTAGGTTAGGTTAGGTTAGGTTAGGTTAGGTTAGGCTCAAATTTAACCAGGAGACTCCAAATTTCGTTTTCTCACATAAACTTGATCGTAAATCACTCTAATCCACGATAGGTTACAGTACCTGCAATTTGGGGAGGTTAGGTTAGGTTACGTTGGTTAGGTTAGGTTAGGTTAGGTTAGGTTAGGCTCAAATTTAACCAGGAGACTCCAAATTTCGTTTTCTCACATAAACTTGATCGTAAATCACTCTAATCCACGATAGGTTACAGTACCTGCAATTTGGGGAGGTTAGGTTAGGTTACGTTGGTTAGGTTAGGTTAGGTTAGGTTAGGTTAGGTTAGGTTAGGCTCAAATTTAACCAGGAGACTCCAAATTTCGTTTTCTCACATAAACTTGATCGTAAATCACTCTAATCCACGATAGGTTACAGTACCTGCAATTTGGGGAGGTTAGGTTAGGTTACGTTGGTTAGGTTAGGTTAGGTTAGGTTAGGTTAGGTTAGGCTCAAATTTAACCAGGAGACTCCAAATTTCGTTTTCTCACATAAACTTGATCGTAAATCACTCTAATCCACGATAGGTTACAGTACCTGCAATTTGGGGAGGTTAGGTTAGGTTACGTTGGTTAGGTTAGGTTAGGTTAGGTTAGGTTAGGTTAGGCTCAAATTTAACCAGGAGACTCCAAATTTCGTTTTCTCACATAAACTTGATCGTAAATCACTCTAATCCACGATAGGTTACAGTACCTGCAATTTGGGGAGGTTAGGTTAGGTTACGTTGGTTAGGTTAGGTTAGGTTAGGTTAGGTTAGGTTAGGCTCAAATTTAACCAGGAGACTCCAAATTTCGTTTTCTCACATAAACTTGATCGTAAATCACTCTAATCCACGATAGGTTACAGTACCTGCAATTTGGGGAGGTTAGGTTAGGTTACGTTGGTTAGGTTAGGTTAGGTTAGGTTAGGTTAGGTTAGGCTCAAATTTAACCAGGAGACTCCAAATTTCGTTTTCTCACATAAACTTGATCGTAAATCACTCTAATCCACGATAGGTTACAGTACCTGCAATTTGGGGAGGTTAGGTTAGGTTACGTTGGTTAGGTTAGGTTAGGTTAGGTTAGGTTAGGTTAGGTTAGGTTAGGCTCAAATTTAACCAGGAGACTCCAAATTTCGTTTTCTCACATAAACTTGATCGTAAATCACTCTAATCCACGATAGGTTACAGTACCTGCAATTTGGGGAGGTTAGGTTAGGTTACGTTGGTTAGGTTAGGTTAGGTTAGGTTAGGTTAGGTTAGGCTCAAATTTAACCAGGAGACTCCAAATTTCGTTTTCTCACATAAACTTGATCGTAAATCACTCTAATCCACGATAGGTTACAGTACCTGCAATTTGGGGAGGTTAGGTTAGGTTACGTTGGTTAGGTTAGGTTAGGTTAGGTTAGGTTAGGTTAGGCTCAAATTTAACCAGGAGACTCCAAATTTCGTTTTCTCACATAAACTTGATCGTAAATCACTCTAATCCACGATAGGTTACAGTACCTGCAATTTGGGGAGGTTAGGTTAGGTTACGTTGGTTAGGTTAGGTTAGGTTAGGTTAGGTTAGGTTAGGCTCAAATTTAACCAGGAGACTCCAACTTTCGTTTTCTCACATAAACTTGATCGTAAATCACTCTAATCCACGATAGGTTACAGTACCTGCAATTTGGGGAGGTTAGGTTAGGTTACGTTGGTTAGGTTAGGTTAGGTTAGGTTAGGTTAGGTTAGGCTAAATTTAACCAGGAGACTCCAAATTTCGTTTTCTCACATAAACTTGATCGTAAATCACTCTAATCCACGATAGGTTACAGTACCTGCAATTTGGGGAGGTTAGGTTAGGTTACGTTGGTTAGGTTAGGTTAGGTTAGGTTAGGTTAGGTTAGGCTCAAATTTAACCAGGAGACTCCAAATTTCGTTTTCTCACATAAACTTGATCGTAAATCACTCTAATCCACGATAGGTTACAGTACCTGCAATTTGGGGAGGTTAGGTTAGGTTACGTTGGTTAGGTTAGGTTAGGTTAGGTTAGGTTAGGTTAGGTTAGGCTCAAATTTAACCAGGAGACTCCAAATTTCGTTTTCTCACATAAACTTGATCGTAAATCACTCTAATCCACGATAGGTTACAGTACCTGCAATTTGGGGAGGTTAGGTTAGGTTACGTTGGTTAGGTTAGGTTAGGTTAGGTTAGGTTAGGTTAGGCTCAAATTTAACCAGGAGACTCCAAATTTCGTTTTCTCACATAAACTTGATCGTAAATCACTCTAATCCACGATAGGTTACAGTACCTGCAATTTGGGGAGGTTAGGTTAGGTTACGTTGGTTAGGTTAGGTTAGGTTAGGTTAGGTTAGGTTAGGCTCAAATTTAACCAGGAGACTCCAAATTTCGTTTTCTCACATAAACTTGATCGTAAATCACTCTAATCCACGATAGGTTACAGTACCTGCAATTTGGGGAGGTTAGGTTAGGTTACGTTGGTTAGGTTAGGTTAGGTTAGGTTAGGTTAGGTTAGGCTCAAATTTAACCAGGAGACTCCAAATTTCGTTTTCTCACATAAACTTGATCGTAAATCACTCTAATCCACGATAGGTTACAGTACCTGCAATTTGGGGAGGTTAGGTTAGGTTACGTTGGTTAGGTTAGGTTAGGTTAGGTTAGGTTAGGTTAGGCTCAAATTTAACCAGGAGACTCCAAATTTCGTTTTCTCACATAAACTTGATCGTAAATCACTCTAATCCACGATAGGTTACAGTACCTGCAATTTGGGGAGGTTAGGTTAGGTTACGTTGGTTAGGTTAGGTTAGGTTAGGTTAGGTTAGGTTAGGCTCAAATTTAACCAGGAGACTCCAAATTTCGTTTTCTCACATAAACTTGATCGTAAATCACTCTAATCCACGATAGGTTACAGTACCTGCAATTTGGGGAGGTTAGGTTAGGTTACGTTGGTTAGGTTAGGTTAGGTTAGGTTAGGTTAGGTTAGGCTCAAATTTAACCAGGAGACTCCAAATTTCGTTTTCTCACATAAACTTGATCGTAAATCACTCTAATCCACGATAGGTTACAGTACCTGCAATTTGGGGAGGTTAGGTTAGGTTACGTTGGTTAGGTTAGGTTAGGTTAGGTTAGGTTAGGTTAGGCTCAAATTTAACCAGGAGACTCCAAATTTCGTTTTCTCACATAAACTTGATCGTAAATCACTCTAATCCACGATAGGTTACAGTACCTGCAATTTGGGGAGGTTAGGTTAGGTTACGTTGGTTAGGTTAGGTTAGGTTAGGTTAGGTTAGGTTAGGTTAGGTTAGGCTCAAATTTAACCAGGAGACTCCAAATTTCGTTTTCTCACATAAACTTGATCGTAAATCACTCTAATCCACGATAGGTTACAGTACCTGCAATTTGGGGAGGTTAGGTTAGGTTACGTTGGTTAGGTTAGGTTAGGTTAGGTTAGGTTAGGTTAGGCTCAAATTTAACCAGGAGACTCCAAATTTCGTTTTCTCACATAAACTTGATCGTAAATCACTCTAATCCACGATAGGTTACAGTACCTGCAATTTGGGGAGGTTAGGTTAGGTTACGTTGGTTAGGTTAGGTTAGGTTAGGTTAGGTTAGGTTAGGCTCAAATTTAACCAGGAGACTCCAAATTTCGTTTTCTCACATAAACTTGATCGTAAATCACTCTAATCCACGATAGGTTACAGTACCTGCAATTTGGGGAGGTTAGGTTAGGTTACGTTGGTTAGGTTAGGTTAGGTTAGGTTAGGTTAGGTTAGGCTCAAATTTAACCAGGAGACTCCAAATTTCGTTTTCTCACATAAACTTGATCGTAAATCACTCTAATCCACGATAGGTTACAGTACCTGCAATTTGGGGAGGTTAGGTTAGGTTACGTTGGTTAGGTTAGGTTAGGTTAGGTTAGGTTAGGTTAGGCTCAAATTTAACCAGGAGACTCCAAATTTCGTTTTCTCACATAAACTTGATCGTAAATCACTCTAATCCACGATAGGTTACAGTACCTGCAATTTGGGGAGGTTAGGTTAGGTTACGTTGGTTAGGTTAGGTTAGGTTAGGTTAGGTTAGGTTAGGCTCAAATTTAACCAGGAGACTCCAAATTTCGTTTTCTCACATAAACTTGATCGTAAATCACTCTAATCCACGATAGGTTACAGTACCTGCAATTTGGGGAGGTTAGGTTAGGTTACGTTGGTTAGGTTAGGTTAGGTTAGGTTAGGTTAGGTTAGGCTCAAATTTAACCAGGAGACTCCAAATTTCGTTTTCTCACATAAACTTGATCGTAAATCACTCTAATCCACGATAGGTTACAGTACCTGCAATTTGGGGAGGTTAGGTTAGGTTACGTTGGTTAGGTTAGGTTAGGTTAGGTTAGGTTAGGTTAGGCTCAAATTTAACCAGGAGACTCCAAATTTCGTTTTCTCACATAAACTTGATCGTAAATCACTCTAATCCACGATAGGTTACAGTACCTGCAATTTGGGGAGGTTAGGTTAGGTTACGTTGGTTAGGTTAGGTTAGGTTAGGTTAGGTTAGGTTAGGCTCAAATTTAACCAGGAGACTCCAAATTTCGTTTTCTCACATAAACTTGATCGTAAATCACTCTAATCCACGATAGGTTACAGTACCTGCAATTTGGGGAGGTTAGGTTAGGTTACGTTGGTTAGGTTAGGTTAGGTTAGGTTAGGTTAGGTTAGGCTCAAATTTAACCAGGAGACTCCAAATTTCGTTTTCTCACATAAACTTGATCGTAAATCACTCTAATCCACGATAGGTTACAGTACCTGCAATTTGGGGAGGTTAGGTTAGGTTACGTTGGTTAGGTTAGGTTAGGTTAGGTTAGGTTAGGTTAGGCTCAAATTTAACCAGGAGACTCCAAATTTCGTTTTCTCACATAAACTTGATCGTAAATCACTCTAATCCACGATAGGTTACAGTACCTGCAATTTGGGGAGGTTAGGTTAGGTTACGTTGGTTAGGTTAGGTTAGGTTAGGTTAGGTTAGGTTAGGCTCAAATTTAACCAGGAGACTCCAAATTTCGTTTTCTCACATAAACTTGATCGTAAATCACTCTAATCCACGATAGGTTACAGTAGCTGCAATTTGGGGAGGTTAGGTTAGGTTACGTTGGTTAGGTTAGGTTAGGTTAGGTTAGGTTAGGTTAGGCTCAAATTTAACCAGGAGACTCCAAATTTCGTTTTCTCACATAAACTTGATCGTAAATCACTCTAATCCACGATAGGTTACAGTACCTGCAATTTGGGGAGGTTAGGTTAGGTTACGTTGGTTAGGTTAGGTTAGGTTAGGTTAGGTTAGGTTAGGCTCAAATTTAACCAGGAGACTCCAAATTTCGTTTTCTCACATAAACTTGATCGTAAATCACTCTAATCCACGATAGGTTACAGTACCTGCAATTTGGGGAGGTTAGGTTAGGTTACGTTGGTTAGGTTAGGTTAGGTTAGGTTAGGTTAGGTTAGGCTCAAATTTAACCAGGAGACTCCAAATTTCGTTTTCTCACATAAACTTGATCGTAAATCACTCTAATCCACGATAGGTTACAGTACCTGCAATTTGGGGAGGTTAGGTTAGGTTACGTTGGTTAGGTTAGGTTAGGTTAGGTTAGGTTAGGTTAGGCTCAAATTTAACCAGGAGACTCCAAATTTCGTTTTCTCACATAAACTTGATCGTAAATCACTCTAATCCACGATAGGTTACAGTACCTGCAATTTGGGGAGGTTAGGTTAGGTTACGTTGGTTAGGTTAGGTTAGGTTAGGTTAGGTTAGGTTAGGCTCAAATTTAACCAGGAGACTCCAAATTTCGTTTTCTCACATAAACTTGATCGTAAATCACTCTAATCCACGATAGGTTACAGTACCTGCAATTTGGGGAGGTTAGGTTAGGTTACGTTGGTTAGGTTAGGTTAGGTTAGGTTAGGTTAGGTTAGGTTAGGTTAGGCTCAAATTTAACCAGGAGACTCCAAATTTCGTTTTCTCACATAAACTTGATCGTAAATCACTCTAATCCACGATAGGTTACAGTACCTGCAATTTGGGGAGGTTAGGTTAGGTTACGTTGGTTAGGTTAGGTTAGGTTAGGTTAGGTTAGGTTAGGCTCAAATTTAACCAGGAGACTCCAAATTTCGTTTTCTCACATAAACTTGATCGTAAATCACTCTAATCCACGATAGGTTACAGTACCTGCAATTTGGGGAGGTTAGGTTAGGTTACGTTGGTTAGGTTAGGTTAGGTTAGGTTAGGTTAGGTTAGGCTCAAATTTAACCAGGAGACTCCAAATTTCGTTTTCTCACATAAACTTGATCGTAAATCACTCTAATCCACGATAGGTTACAGTACCTGCAATTTGGGGAGGTTAGGTTAGGTTACGTTGGTTAGGTTAGGTTAGGTTAGGTTAGGTTAGGTTAGGCTCAAATTTAACCAGGAGACTCCAAATTTCGTTTTCTCACATAAACTTGATCGTAAATCACTCTAATCCACGATAGGTTACAGTACCTGCAATTTGGGGAGGTTAGGTTAGGTTACGTTGGTTAGGTTAGGTTAGGTTAGGTTAGGTTAGGTTAGGCTCAAATTTAACCAGGAGACTCCAAATTTCGTTTTCTCACATAAACTTGATCGTAAATCACTCTAATCCACGATAGGTTACAGTACGTGCAATTTGGGGAGGTTAGGTTAGGTTACGTTGGTTAGGTTAGGTTAGGTTAGGTTAGGTTAGGTTAGGCTCAAATTTAACCAGGAGACTCCAAATTTCGTTTTCTCACATAAACTTGATCGTAAATCACTCTAATCCACGATAGGTTACAGTACCTGCAATTTGGGGAGGTTAGGTTAGGTTACGTTGGTTAGGTTAGGTTAGGTTAGGTTAGGTTAGGTTAGGCTCAAATTTAACCAGGAGACTCCAAATTTCGTTTTCTCACATAAACTTGATCGTAAATCACTCTAATCCACGATAGGTTACAGTACCTGCAATTTGGGGAGGTTAGGTTAGGTTACGTTGGTTAGGTTAGGTTAGGTTAGGTTAGGTTAGGTTAGGTTAGGTTAGGCTCAAATTTAACCAGGAGACTCCAAATTTCGTTTTCTCACATAAACTTGATCGTAAATCACTCTAATCCACGATAGGTTACAGTACCTGCAATTTGGGGAGGTTAGGTTAGGTTACGTTGGTTAGGTTAGGTTAGGTTAGGTTAGGTTAGGTTAGGCTCAAATTTAACCAGGAGACTCCAAATTTCGTTTTCTCACATAAACTTGATCGTAAATCACTCTAATCCACGATAGGTTACAGTACCTGCAATTTGGGGAGGTTAGGTTAGGTTACGTTGGTTAGGTTAGGTTAGGTTAGGTTAGGTTAGGTTAGGCTCAAATTTAACCAGGAGACTCCAAATTTCGTTTTCTCACATAAACTTGATCGTAAATCACTCTAATCCACGATAGGTTACAGTACCTGCAATTTGGGGAGGTTAGGTTAGGTTACGTTGGTTAGGTTAGGTTAGGTTAGGTTAGGTTAGGTTAGGCTCAAATTTAACCAGGAGACTCCAAATTTCGTTTTCTCACATAAACTTGATCGTAAATCACTCTAATCCACGATAGGTTACAGTACCTGCAATTTGGGGAGGTTAGGTTAGGTTACGTTGGTTAGGTTAGGTTAGGTTAGGTTAGGTTAGGTTAGGCTCAAATTTAACCAGGAGACTCCAAATTTCGTTTTCTCACATAAACTTGATCGTAAATCACTCTAATCCACGATAGGTTACAGTACCTGCAATTTGGGGAGGTTAGGTTAGGTTACGTTGGTTAGGTTAGGTTAGGTTAGGTTAGGTTAGGTTAGGCTCAAATTTAACCAGGAGACTCCAAATTTCGTTTTCTCACATAAACTTGATCGTAAATCACTCTAATCCACGATAGGTTACAGTACCTGCAATTTGGGGAGGTTAGGTTAGGTTACGTTGGTTAGGTTAGGTTAGGTTAGGTTAGGTTAGGTTAGGCTCAAATTTAACCAGGAGACTCCAAATTTCGTTTTCTCACATAAACTTGATCGTAAATCACTCTAATCCACGATAGGTTACAGTACCTGCAATTTGGGGAGGTTAGGTTAGGTTACGTTGGTTAGGTTAGGTTAGGTTAGGTTAGGTTAGGTTAGGCTCAAATTTAACCAGGAGACTCCAAATTTCGTTTTCTCACATAAACTTGATCGTAAATCACTCTAATCCACGATAGGTTACAGTACCTGCAATTTGGGGAGGTTAGGTTAGGTTACGTTGGTTAGGTTAGGTTAGGTTAGGTTAGGTTAGGTTAGGCTCAAATTTAACCAGGAGACTCCAAATTTCGTTTTCTCACATAAACTTGATCGTAAATCACTCTAATCCACGATAGGTTACAGTACCTGCAATTTGGGGAGGTTAGGTTAGGTTACGTTGGTTAGGTTAGGTTAGGTTAGGTTAGGTTAGGTTAGGTTAGGTTAGGCTCAAATTTAACCAGGAGACTCCAAATTTCGTTTTCTCACATAAACTTGATCGTAAATCACTCTAATCCACGATAGGTTACAGTACCTGCAATTTGGGGAGGTTAGGTTAGGTTACGTTGGTTAGGTTAGGTTAGGTTAGGTTAGGTTAGGTTAGGTTAGGTTAGGTTAGGCTCAAATTTAACCAGGAGACTCCAAATTTCGTTTTCTCACATAAACTTGATCGTAAATCACTCTAATCCACGATAGGTTACAGTACCTGCAATTTGGGGAGGTTAGGTTAGGTTACGTTGGTTAGGTTAGGTTAGGTTAGGTTAGGTTAGGTTAGGCTCAAATTTAACCAGGAGACTCCAAATTTCGTTTTCTCACATAAACTTGATCGTAAATCACTCTAATCCACGATAGGTTACAGTACCTGCAATTTGGGGAGGTTAGGTTAGGTTACGTTGGTTAGGTTAGGTTAGGTTAGGTTAGGTTAGGTTAGGTTAGGTTAGGCTCAAATTTAACCAGGAGACTCCAAATTTCGTTTTCTCACATAAACTTGATCGTAAATCACTCTAATCCACGATAGGTTACAGTACCTGCAATTTGGGGAGGTTAGGTTAGGTTACGTTGGTTAGGTTAGGTTAGGTTAGGTTAGGTTAGGTTAGGCTCAAATTTAACCAGGAGACTCCAAATTTCGTTTTCTCACATAAACTTGATCGTAAATCACTCTAATCCACGATAGGTTACAGTACCTGCAATTTGGGGAGGTTAGGTTAGGTTACGTTGGTTAGGTTAGGTTAGGTTAGGTTAGGTTAGGTTAGGCTCAAATTTAACCAGGAGACTCCAAATTTCGTTTTCTCACATAAACTTGATCGTAAATCACTCTAATCCACGATAGGTTACAGTACCTGCAATTTGGGGAGGTTAGGTTAGGTTACGTTGGTTAGGTTAGGTTAGGTTAGGTTAGGTTAGGTTAGGCTCAAATTTAACCAGGAGACTCCAAATTTCGTTTTCTCACATAAACTTGATCGTAAATCACTCTAATCCACGATAGGTTACAGTACCTGCAATTTGGGGAGGTTAGGTTAGGTTACGTTGGTTAGGTTAGGTTAGGTTAGGTTAGGTTAGGTTAGGCTCAAATTTAACCAGGAGATTCCAAATTTCGTTTTCTCACATAAACTTGATCGTAAATCACTCTAATCCACGATAGGTTACAGTACCTGCAATTTGGGGAGGTTAGGTTAGGTTACGTTGGTTAGGTTAGGTTAGGTTAGGTTAGGTTAGGTTAGGCTCAAATTTAACCAGGAGACTCCAAATTTCGTTTTCTCACATAAACTTGATCGTAAATCACTCTAATCCACGATAGGTTACAGTACCTGCAATTTGGGGAGGTTAGGTTAGGTTACGTTGGTTAGGTTAGGTTAGGATAGGTTAGGTTAGGCTCAAATTTAACCAGGAGACTCCAAATTTCGTTTTCTCACATAAACTTGATCGTAAATCACTCTAATCCACGATAGGTTACAGTACCTGCAATTTGGGGAGGTTAGGTTAGGTTACGTTGGTTAGGTTAGGTTCGGTTAGGTTAGGTTAGGTTAGGTTAGGCTCAAATTTAACCAGGAGACTCCAAATTTCGTTTTCTCACATAAACTTGATCGTAAATCACTCTAATCCACGATAGGTTACAGTACCTGCAATTTGGGGAGGTTAGGCTAGGTTACGTTGGTTAGGTTAGGTTAGGTTAGGTTAGGTTAGGTTAGGCTCAAATTTAACCAGGAGACTCCAAATTTCGTTTTCTCACATAAACTTGATCGTAAATCACTCTAATCCACGATAGGTTACAGTACCTGCAATTTGGGGAGGTTAGGTTAGGTTACGTTGGTTAGGTTAGGTTAGGTTAGGTTAGGTTAGGTTAGGCTCAAATTTAACCAGGAGACTCCAAATTTCGTTTTCTCACATAAACTTGATCGTAAATCACTCTAATCCACGATAGGTTACAGTACCTGCAATTTGGGGAGGTTAGGTTAGGTTACGTTGGTTAGGTTAGGTTAGGTTAGGTTAGGTTAGGTTAGGCTCAAATTTAACCAGGAGACTCCAAATTTCGTTTTCTCACATAAACTTGATCGTAAATCACTCTAATCCACGATAGGTTACAGTACCTGCAATTTGGGGAGGTTAGGTTAGGTTACGTTGGTTAGGTTAGGTTAGGTTAGGTTAGGTTAGGTTAGGCTCAAATTTAACCAGGAGACTCCAAATTTCGTTTTCTCACATAAACTTGATCGTAAATCACTCTAATCCACGATAGGTTACAGTACCTGCAATTTGGGGAGGTTAGGTTAGGTTACGTTGGTTAGGTTAGGTTAGGTTAGGTTAGGTTAGGTTAGGCTCAAATTTAACCAGGAGACTCCAAATTTCGTTTTCTCACATAAACTTGATCGTAAATCACTCTAATCCACGATAGGTTACAGTACCTGCAATTTGGGGAGGTTAGGTTAGGTTACGTTGGTTAGGTTAGGTTAGGTTAGGTTAGGTTAGGTTAGGCTCAAATTTAACCAGGAGACTCCAAATTTCGTTTTCTCACATAAACTTGATCGTAAATCACTCTAATCCACGATAGGTTACAGTACCTGCAATTTGGGGAGGTTAGGTTAGGTTACGTTGGTTAGGTTAGGTTAGGTTAGGTTAGGTTAGGTTAGGCTCAAATTTAACCAGGAGACTCCAAATTTCGTTTTCTCAGATAAACTTGATCGTAAATCACTCTAATCCACGATAGGTTACAGTACCTGCAATTTGGGGAGGTTAGGTTAGGTTACGTTGGTTAGGTTAGGTTAGGTTAGGTTAGGTTAGGTTAGGCTCAAATTTAACCAGGAGACTCCAAATTTCGTTTTCTCACATAAACTTGATCGTAAATCACTCTAATCCACGATAGGTTACAGTACCTGCAATTTGGGGAGGTTAGGTTAGGTTACGTTGGTTAGGTTAGGTTAGGTTAGGTTAGGTTAGGTTAGGCTCAAATTTAACCAGGAGACTCCAAATTTCGTTTTCTCACATAAACTTGATCGTAAATCACTCTAATCCACGATAGGTTACAGTACCTGCAATTTGGGGAGGTTAGGTTAGGTTACGTTGGTTAGGTTCGGTTAGGTTAGGTTAGGTTAGGTTAGGCTCAAATTTAACCAGGAGACTCCAAATTTCGTTTTCTCACATAAACTTGATCGTAAATCACTCTAATCCACGATAGGTTACAGTACCTGCAATTTGGGGAGGTTAGGTTAGGTTACGTTGGTTAGGTTAGGTTAGGTTAGGTTAGGTTAGGTTAGGCTCAAATTTAACCAGGAGACTCCAAATTTCGTTTTCTCACATAAACTTGATCGTAAATCACTCTAATCCACGATAGGTTACAGTACCTGCAATTTGGGGAGGTTAGGTTAGGTTACGTTGGTTAGGTTCGGTTCGGTTAGGTTAGGTTAGGTTAGGTTAGGTTAGGCTCAAATTTAACCAGGAGACTCCAAATTTCGTTTTCTCACATAAACTTGATCGTAAATCACTCTAATCCACGATAGGTTACAGTACCTGCAATTTGGGGAGGTTAGGTTAGGTTACGTTGGTTAGGTTAGGTTAGGTTAGGTTAGGTTAGGTTAGGCTCAAATTTAACCAGGAGACTCCAAATTTCGTTTTCTCACATAAACTTGATCGTAAATCACTCTAATCCACGATAGGTTACAGTACCTGCAATTTGGGGAGGTTAGGTTAGGTTACGTTGGTTAGGTTAGGTTAGGTTAGGTTAGGTTAGGGTAGGCTCAAATTTAACCAGGAGACTCCAAATTTCGTTTTCTCACATAAACTTGATCGTAAATCACTCTAATCCACGATAGGTTACAGTACCTGCAATTTGGGGAGGTTAGGTTAGGTTACGTTGGTTAGGTTAGGTTAGGTTAGGTTAGGTTAGGTTAGGCTCAAATTTAACCAGGAGACTCCAAATTTCGTTTTCTCACATAAACTTGATCGTAAATCACTCTAATCCACGATAGGTTACAGTACCTGCAATTTGGGGAGGTTAGGTTAGGTTACGTTGGTTAGGTTAGGTTAGGTTAGGTTAGGTTAGGTTAGGCTCAAATTTAACCAGGAGACTCCAAATTTCGTTTTCTCACATAAACTTGATCGTAAATCACTCTAATCCACGATAGGTTACAGTACCTGCAATTTGGGGAGGTTAGGTTAGGTTACGTTGGTTAGGTTAGGTTAGGTTAGGTTAGGTTAGGTTAGGCTCAAATTTAACCAGGAGACTCCAAATTTCGTTTTCTCACATAAACTTGATCGTAAATCACTCTAATCCACGATAGGTTACAGTACCTGCAATTTGGGGAGGTTAGGTTAGGTTACGTTGGTTAGGTTAGGTTTGGTTAGGTTAGGTTAGGTTAGGCTCAAATTTAACCAGGAGACTCCAAATTTCGTTTTCTCACATAAACTTGATCGTAAATCACTCTAATCCACGATAGGTTACAGTACCTGCAATTTGGGGAGGTTAGGTTAGGTTACGTTGGTTAGGTTAGGTTAGGTTAGGTTAGGTTAGGCTCAAATTTAACCAGGAGACTCCAAATTTCGTTTTCTCACATAAACTTGATCGTAAATCACTCTAATCCACGATAGGTTACAGTACCTGCAATTTGGGGAGGTTAGGTTAGGTTACGTTGGTTAGGTTAGGTTAGGTTAGGTTAGGTTAGGTTAGGCTCAAATTTAACCAGGAGACTCCAAATTTCGTTTTCTCACATAAACTTGATCGTAAATCACTCTAATCCACGATAGGTTACAGTACCTGCAATTTGGGGAGGTTAGGTTAGGTTACGTTGGTTAGGTTAGGTTAGGTTAGGTTAGGTTAGGTTAGGCTCAAATTTAACCAGGAGACTCCAAATTTCGTTTTCTCACATAAACTTGATCGTAAATCACTCTAATCCACGATAGGTTACAGTACCTGCAATTTGGGGAGGTTAGGTTAGGTTACGTTGGTTAGGTTAGGTTAGGTTAGGTTAGGTTAGGTTAGGCTCAAATTTAACCAGGAGACTCCAAATTTCGTTTTCTCACATAAACTTGATCGTAAATCACTCTAATCCACGATAGGTTACAGTACCTGCAATTTGGGGAGGTTAGGTTAGGTTACGTTGGTTAGGTTAGGTTAGGTTAGGTTAGGTTAGGTTAGGCTCAAATTTAACCAGGAGACTCCAAATTTCGTTTTCTCACATAAACTTGATCGTAAATCACTCTAATCCACGATAGGTTACAGTACCTGCAATTTGGGGAGGTTAGGTTAGGTTACGTTGGTTAGGTTAGGTTAGGTTAGGTTAGGTTAGGTTAGGCTCAAATTTAACCAGGAGACTCCAAATTTCGTTTTCTCACATAAACTTGATCGTAAATCACTCTAATCCACGATAGGTTACAGTACCTGCAATTTGGGGAGGTTAGGTTAGGTTACGTTGGTTAGGTTAGGTTAGGTTAGGTTAGGTTAGGTTAGGCTCAAATTTAACCAGGAGACTCCAAATTTCGTTTTCTCACATAAACTTGATCGTAAATCACTCTAATCCACGATAGGTTACAGTACCTGCAATTTGGGGAGGTTAGGTTAGGTTACGTTGGTTAGGTTAGGTTAGGTTAGGTTAGGTTAGGTTCGGCTCAAATTTAACCAGGAGACTCCAAATTTCGTTTTCTCACATAAACTTGATCGTAAATCACTCTAATCCACGATAGGTTACAGTACCTGCAATTTGGGGAGGTTAGGTTAGGTTACGTTGGTTAGGTTAGGTTAGGTTAGGTTAGGTTAGGTTAGGCTCAAATTTAACCAGGAGACTCCAAATTTCGTTTTCTCACATAAACTTGATCGTAAATCACTCTAATCCACGATAGGTTACAGTACCTGCAATTTCGGGAGGTTAGGTTAGGTTACGTTGGTTAGGTTAGGTTAGGTTAGGTTAGGTTAGGTTAGGCTCAAATTTAACCAGGAGACTCCAAATTTCGTTTTCTCACATAAACTTGATCGTAAATCACTCTAATCCACGATAGGTTACAGTACCTGCAATTTGGGGAGGTTAGGTTAGGTTACGTTGGTTAGGTTAGGTTAGGTTAGGTTAGGTTAGGTTAGGCTCAAATTTAACCAGGAGACTCCAAATTTCGTTTTCTCACATAAACTTGATCGTAAATCACTCTAATCCACGATAGGTTACAGTACCTGCAATTTGGGGAGGTTAGGTTAGGTTACGTTGGTTAGGTTAGGTTAGGTTAGGTTAGGTTAGGTTAGGCTCAAATTTAACCAGGAGACTCCAAATTTCGTTTTCTCACATAAACTTGATCGTAAATCACTCTAATCCACGATAGGTTACAGTACCTGCAATTTGGGGGAGGTTAGGTTAGGTTACGTTGGTTAGGTTTGGTTCTGTTAGGTTAGGTTAGGTTAGGTTAGGTTAGGCTCAAATTTAACCAGGAGACTCCAAATTTCGTTTTCTCACATAAACTTGATCGTAAATCACTCTAATCCACGATAGGTTACAGTACCTGCAATTTGGGGAGGTTAGGTTAGGTTACGTTGGTTAGGTTAGGTTAGGTTAGGTTAGGTTAGGCTCAAATTTAACCAGGAGACTCCAAATTTCGTTTTCTCACATAAACTTGATCGTAAATCACTCTAATCCACGATAGGTTACAGTACCTGCAATTTGGGGAGTTTAGGTTAGGTTACGTTGGTTAGGTTCGGTTCGGTTTGGTTTGGTTAGGTTAGGTTAGGTTAGGTTAGGCTCAAATTTAACCAGGAGACTCCAAATTTCGTTTTCTCACATAAACTTGATCGTAAATCACTCTAATCCACGATAGGTTACAGTACCTGCAATTTGGGGAGGTTAGGTTATGTTACGTTGGTTAGGTTAGGTTAGGTTAGGTTAGGTTAGGTTAGGCTCAAATTTAACCAGGAGACTCCAAATTTCGTTTTCTCACATAAACTTGATCGTAAATCACCCTAATCCACGATAGGTTACAGTACCTGCAATTTGGGGGAGGTTAGGTTAGGTTACGTTGGTTAGGTTTGGTTCGGTTAGGTTAGGTTAGGTTAGGTTAGGCTCAAATATAACCAGGAGACTCCAAATTTCGTTTTCTCACATAAACTTGATCGTAAATCACTCTAATCCACGATAGGTTACAGTACCTGCAATTTGGGGAGGTTAGGTTAGGTTACGTTGGTTAGGTTAGGTTAGGTTAGGTTAGGTTAGGTTAGGCTCAAATTTAACCAGGAGACTCTAAATTTCGTTTTCTCACATAAACTTGATCTTAAATCACTCTAATCCACGATAGGTTACAGTACCTGGAATTTGGGGAGGTTAGGTTCGGTTACGTTGGTTAGGTTAGGTTAGGTTAGGTTAGGTTAGGTTAGGTTAGGCTCAAATTTAACCAGGAGACTCCAAATTTCGTTTTCTCACATAAACTTGATCGTAAATCACTCTAATCCACTATAAGTTACAGTACCTGCAATTTGGGGAGGCTAGGTTAGGTTACGTTGGTTAGGTTAGGTTAGGTTAGGTTAGGTTAGGTTAGGCTCAAATTTAACCAGGAGACTCCAAATTTCGTTTTCTCACATAAACTTGATCGTAAATCACTCTAATCCACGATAGGTTACAGTACCTGCAATTTGGGGAGGTTAGGTTAGGTTACGTTGGTTAGGTTAGGTTAGGTTAGGCTCAAATTTAACTAGGAGACTCCAAATTTCGTTTTCTCACATAAACTTGATAGTAAATCACTCTAATCCACGATAGGTTACAGTACCTGCAATTTGGGGAGGTTAGGTTAGGTTACGTTGGTTAGGTTAGGTTAGGTTAGGTTAGGTTAGGTTAGGCTCAAATTTAACCAGGAGACTCCAAATTTCGTTTTCTCACATAAACTTCATCGTAAATCACTCTAATCCACGATAGGTTACAGTACCTGCAATTTGGGGGAGGTTAGGTTAGGTTACGTTGGTTAGGTTAGGTTAGGTTAGGTTAGGTTAGGTTAGGCTCAAATTTAACCAGGATACTCCAAATTTCGTTTTCTCACAAAAACTTGATCGTAAATCACTCTAATCCACGATAGGTTACAGTACCTGCAATTTGTGGAGGTTAGGTTAGGTTACGTTGGTTAGGTTAGGTTAGGTTAGGTTAGGTTAGGTTAGGCTAAAATTTAACCAGGAGACTCCAAATTTCGTTTTCTCACATAAACTTGATCGTAAATCACTCTAATCCACGATAGGTAACAGTACCTGCAATTTGGGGAGGTTAGGTTAGGTTACGTTGATTAGGTTCGGTTAGGTTAGGTTAGGTTAGGTTAGGCTCAAATTTAACCAGGAGACTCCAAATTTCGTTTTCTCACATAAACTTGATCGTAAATCACTCTAATCCACGATAGGTTACAGTACCTGCAATTTCGGGAGGTTAGGTTAGGGTACGTTGGTTAGGTTAAGTTAGGTTAGGTTAGGTTAGGTTAGCTTTAAATTTAACCAGGAGACTCCAAATTTCGTTTTCTCACATAAACTTGATCGTAAATCATCCTAATCCACGATAGGTTACAGTACCTGCAATTTGGGGAGGTTAGGTTAGGTTACGTTAGTTAGGTTAGGTTAGGTTAGGTTAGGTTAGGTTAGGCTCAAATTTAACCAGGAGACTCCAAATTTCGTTTTCTCACATAAACTTGATCGTAAATCACTCTAATCCACGATAGGTTACAGTACCTGCAATTTGGGGAGGTTAGGTTAGGTTACGTTGGTTAGGTTACGTTGGTTAGGTTAGGTTAGGTTAGGTTAGGTTAGGTTAGGCTCAAATTTAACCAGGAGACTCCAAATTTCGTTTTCTCACATAAACTTGATCGTAAATCACTCTAATCCACGATAGGTTACAGTACCTGCAATTTGGGGGAGGTTAGGTTAGGTTACGTTGGTTAGGTTTGGTTCTGTTAGGTTAGGTTAGGTTAGGTTAGGTTAGGCTCAAATTTAACCAGGAGACTCCAAATTTCGTTTTCTCACATAAACTTGATCGTAAATCACTCTAATCCACGATAGGTTACAGTACCTGCAATTTGGGGAGGTTAGGTTAGGTTACGTTGGTTAGGTTAGGTTAGGTTAGGTTAGGTTAGGCTCAAATTTAACCAGGAGACTCCAAATTTCGTTTTCTCACATAAACTTGATCGTAAATCACTCTAATCCACGATAGGTTACAGTACCTGCAATTTGGGGAGTTTAGGTTAGGTTACGTTGGTTAGGTTCGGTTCGGTTTGGTTTGGTTAGGTTAGGTTAGGTTAGGTTAGGCTCAAATTTAACCAGGAGACTCCAAATTTCGTTTTCTCACATAAACTTGATCGTAAATCACTCTAATCCACGATAGGTTACAGTACCTGCAATTTGGGGAGGTTAGGTTATGTTACGTTGGTTAGGTTAGGTTAGGTTAGGTTAGGTTAGGTTAGGCTCAAATTTAACCAGGAGACTCCAAATTTCGTTTTCTCACATAAACTTGATCGTAAATCACCCTAATCCACGATAGGTTACAGTACCTGCAATTTGGGGGAGGTTAGGTTAGGTTACGTTGGTTAGGTTTGGTTCGGTTAGGTTAGGTTAGGTTAGGTTAGGCTCAAATATAACCAGGAGACTCCAAATTTCGTTTTCTCACATAAACTTGATCGTAAATCACTCTAATCCACGATAGGTTACAGTACCTGCAATTTGGGGAGGTTAGGTTAGGTTACGTTGGTTAGGTTAGGTTAGGTTAGGTTAGGTTAGGTTAGGCTCAAATTTAACCAGGAGACTCTAAATTTCGTTTTCTCACATAAACTTGATCTTAAATCACTCTAATCCACGATAGGTTACAGTACCTGGAATTTGGGGAGGTTAGGTTCGGTTACGTTGGTTAGGTTAGGTTAGGTTAGGTTAGGTTAGGTTAGGCTCAAATTTAACCAGGAGACTCCAAATTTCGTTTTCTCACATAAACTTGATCGTAAATCACTCTAATCCACTATAAGTTACAGTACCTGCAATTTGGGGAGGTTAGGTTAGGTTACGTTGGTTAGGTTAGGTTAGGTTAGGTTAGGTTAGGTTAGGCTCAAATTTAACCAGGAGACTCCAAATTTCGTTTTCTCACATAAACTTGATCGTAAATCACTCTAATCCACGATAGGTTACAGTACCTGCAATTTGGGGAGGTTAGGTTAGGTTACGTTGGTTAGGTTAGGTTAGGTTAGGCTCAAATTTAACTAGGAGACTCCAAATTTCGTTTTCTCACATAAACTTGATCGTAAATCACTCTAATCCACGATAGGTTACAGTACCTGCAATTTGGGGAGGTTAGGTTAGGTTACGTTGGTTAGGTTAGGTTAGGTTAGGTTAGGTTAGGTTAGGCTCAAATTTAACCAGGAGACTCCAAATTTCGTTTTCTCACATAAACTTCATCGTAAATCACTCTAATCCACGATAGGTTACAGTACCTGCAATTTGGGGGAGGTTAGGTTAGGTTACGTTGGTTAGGTTAGGTTAGGTTAGGTTAGGTTAGGTTAGGCTCAAATTTAACCAGGATACTCCAAATTTCGTTTTCTCACAAAAACTTGATCGTAAATCACTCTAATCCACGATAGGTTACAGTACCTGCAATTTGTGGAGGTTAGGTTAGGTTACGTTGGTTAGGTTAGGTTAGGTTAGGTTAGGTTAGGTTAGGCTCAAATTTAACCAGGAGACTCCAAATTTCGTTTTCTCACATAAACTTGATCGTAAATCACTCTAATCCACGATAGGTAACAGTACCTGCAATTTGGGGAGGTTAGGTTAGGTTACGTTGATTAGGTTCGGTTAGGTTAGGTTAGGTTAGGTTAGGCTCAAATTTAACCAGGAGACTCCAAATTTCGTTTTCTCACATAAACTTGATTGTAAATCACTCTAATCCACGATAGGTTACAGTACCTGCAATTTCGGGAGGTTAGGTTAGGGTACGTTGGTTAGGTTAAGTTAGGTTAGGTTAGGTTAGGTTAGCTTTAAATTTAACCAGGAGACTCCAAATTTCGTTTTCTCACATAAACTTGATCGTAAATCATCCTAATCCACGATAGGTTACAGTACCTGTAATTTGGGGAGGTTAGGTTAGGTTACGTTGGTTAGGTTCGGTTCGGTTAGGTTAGGTTAGGTTAGGTTAGGTTAGGCTCAAATTTAACCAGGAGACTCCAAATTTCGTTTTCTCACATAAACTTGATCGTAAATCACTCTAATCCACGATAGGTTACAGTACCTGCAATTTGGGGAGGTTAGGTTAGGTTACGTTGGTTAGGTTAGGTTAGGTTAGGTTATGTTAGGTTAGGCTCAAATTTAACCAGGAGACTCCAAATTTCGTTTTCTCACATAAACTTGATCGTAAATCACTCTAATCCACGATAGGTTACAGTACCTGCAATTTGGGGAGGTTAGGTTAGGTTACGTTGGTTAGGTTAGGTTAGGTTAGGTTAGGTTAGGGTAGGCTCAAATTTAACCAGGAGACTCCAAATTTCGTTTTCTCACATAAACTTGATCGTAAATCACTCTAATCCACGATAGGTTACAGTATCTGCAATTTGGGGAGGTTAGGTTAGGTTACGTTGGTTAGGTTAGGTTAGGTTAGGTTAGGTTAGGTTAGGCTCAAATTTAACCAGGAGACTCCAAATTTCGTTTTCTCACATAAACTTGATCGTAAATCACTCTAATCCACGATAGGTTACAGTACCTGCAATTTGGGGGAGGTTAGGTTAGGTTACGTTGGTTAGGTTAGGTTAGGTTAGGTTAGGTTAGGTTAGGTTAGGTTGGGCTCAAATTTAACCAGGAGACTCCAAATTTCGTTTTCTCACATAAACTTGATCGTAAATCACTTTAATCCACGATAGGTTACAGTACCTGCAATTTGGGGAGGTTAGGTTAGGTTACGTTGGTTAGGTTAGGTTAGGTTAGGTTAGGTTAGGTTAGGCTCAAATTTAACCAGGAGACTCCAAATTTCGTTTTCTCACATAAACTTGATCGTAAATCACTCTAATCCACGATAGGTTACAGTACCTGCAATTTGGGGAGGTTTGGTTAGGTTACGTTGGTTAGGTTAGGTTTGGTTAGGTTAGGTTAGGTTAGGTTCAAATTTAACCAGGAGACTCCAAATTTCGTTTTCTCACATAAACTTGATCGTAAATCACTCTAATCCACGATAGGTTACAGTACCTGCAATTTGGGGAGGTTAGGTTAGGTTACGTTGGTTAGGTTAGGTTAGGTTAGGTTAGGTTAGGCTCAAATTTAACCAGGAGACTCCAAATTTCGTTTTCTCACATAAACTTGATCGTAAATCACTCTAATCCACGATAGGTTACAGTACCTGCAATTTGGTGAGGTTAGGTTAGGTTACGTTGGTTAGGTTAGGTTAGGTTAGGTTAGGTTAGGTTAGGCTCAAATTTAACGAGGAGACTCCAAATTTCGTTTTCTCACATAAAGTTGATCGTAAATCACTCTAATCCACGATAGGTTACAGTACCTGCAATTTGGGGAGGTTAGGTTAGGTTACGTTGGTTAGGTTAGGTTAGGTTAGGTTAGGTTAGGTTAGGCTCAAATTTAACCAGGAGACTCCAAATTTCGTTTTCTCACATAAACTTGATCGTAAATCACTCTAATCCACGATAGGTTACAGTACCTGCAATTTGGGGAGGTTAGGTTAGGTTACGTTGGTTAGGTTAGGTTAGGTTAGGTTAGGTTAGGCTCAAATTTAACCAGGAGACTCCAAATTTCGTTTTCTCACATAAAGTTGATCGTAAATCACTCTAATCCACGATAGGTTACAGTACCTGCAATTTGGGGAGGTTAGGTTAGGTTACGTTGGTTAGGTTAGGTTAGGTTAGGTTAGGTTAGGTTAGGCTCAAATTTAACCAGGAGACTCCAAATTTCGTTTTCTCACATAAACTTGATCGTAAATCACTCTAATCCACGATAGGTTACAGTACCTGCAATTTGGGGAGGTTAGGTTAGGTTACGTTGGTTAGGTTAGGTTAGGTTAGGTTAGGTTAGGTTAGGCTCAAATTTAACCAGGAGACTCCAAATTTCGTTTTCTCACATAAACTTGATCGTAAATCACTCTAATCCACGATAGGTTACAGTACATGCAATTTGGGGAGGTTAGGTTAGGTTACGTTGGTTAGGTTAGGTTAGGTTAGGTTAGGTTAGGTTAGGCTCAAATTTAACCAGGAGACTCCAAATTTCGTTTTCTCACATAAACTTCATCGTAAATCACTCTAATCCACGATAGGTTACAGTACCTGCAATTTGGGGAGGTTAGGTTAGGTTACGTTGGTTAGGTTAGGTTAGGTTAGGTTAGGTTAGGTTCGGCTCAAATTTAACCAGGAGACTCCAAATTTCGTTTTCTCACATAAACTTGATCGTAAATCACTCTAATCCACGACAGGTTACAGTACCTGCAATTTGGGGAGGTTAGGTTAGGTTACGTTGGTTAGGTTAGGTTAGGTTAGGTTAGGTTAGGTTAGGCTCAAATTTAACCAGGAGACTCCAAATTTCGTTTTCTCACATAAACTTGTTCGTAAATCACTCTAATCCACGATAGGTTACAGTAACTGCAATTTCGGGAGGTTAGGTTAGGGTACGTTGGTAAGGTTAGGTTAGGTTAGGTTAGGTTAGGTTAGGCTCAAATTTAACCAGGAGACTCCAAATTTCGTTTTCTCACATAAACTTGATCGTAAATCATTCTAATCCACGATAGGTTACAGTACCTGCAATTTGGGGAGGTTAGGTTAGGTTACGTTGGTTAGGTTCGGTTCGGTTAGGTTAGGTTAGGTTAGGTTAGGTTAGGCTCAAATTTAACCAGGACACTCCAAATTTCGTTTTCTCACATAAACTTGATCGTAAATCACTCTAATCCACGATAGGTTACAGTACCTGCAATTTGGGGAGGTTAGGTTAGGTTACGTTGGTTAGGTTAGGTTAGGTTAGGTTAGGTTAGGTTAGGCTCAAATTTAACCAGGAGACTCCAAATTTCGTTTTCTCACATAAACTTGATCGTAAATCACTCTAATCCACGATAGGTTACAGTATCTGCAATTTGGGGAGGTTAGGTTAGGTTACGTTGGTTAGGTTAGGTTAGGTTAGGTTAGGTTAGGTTAGGCTCAAATTTAACCAGGAGACTCCAAATTTTGTTTTCTCACATAAACTTGATCGTAAATCACTCTAATCCACGATACGTTACAGTACCTGCAATTTGGGGAGGTTAGGTTAGGTTACGTTGGTTAGGTTAGGTTAGGTTAGTTTAGGTTAGGTTAGGCTCAAATTTAACCAGGAGACTCCAAATTTCGTTTTCTCACATAAACTTGATCGTAAATCACTCTAATCCACGATAGGTTACAGTACCTGCAATTTGGGGAGGTTAGGTTAGGTTACGTTGGTTAGGTTCGGTTAGGTTAGGTTAGGTTAGGTTAGGCTCAAATTTAACCAGGAGACTCCAAATTTCGTTTTCTCACATAAACTTGATCGTAAATCACTCTAATCCACGATAGGTTACAGTACCTGCAATTTGGGGAGGTTAGGTTAGGTTACGTTGGTTAGGTTCGGTTCGGTTAGGTTAGGTTAGGTTAGGTTAGGTTAGGCTCAAATTTAACCAGGAGACTCCAAATTTCGTTTTCTCACATAAACTTGATCGTAAATCACTCTAATCCACGATAGGTTACAGTACCTGCAATTTGGGGAGGTTAGGTTAGGTTACGTTGGTTAGGTTAGGTTAGGTTAGGTTAGGTTAGGTTAGGCTCAAATTTAACCAGGAGACTCCAAATTTCGTTTTCTCACATAAACTTGATCGTAAATCACTCTAATCCACGATAGGTTACAGTACCTGCAATTTGGGGAGGTTAGGTTAGGTTACGTTGGTTAGGTTAGGTTAGGATAGGTTAGGTTAGGCTCAAATTTAACCAGGAGACTCCAAATTTCGTTTTCTCACATAAACTTGATCGTAAAGCACTCTAATCCACGATAGGTTACAGTACCTGCAATTTGGGGAGGTTAGGTTAGGTTACGTTGGTTAGGTTAGGTTAGGTTAGGTTAGGTTAGGTTAGGCTCAAATTTAACCAGGAGACTCCAAATTTCGTTTTCTCACATAAACTTGATCGTAAATCACTCTAATCCACGATAGGTTACAGTACCTGCAATTTGGGGAGGTTAGGTTAGGTTACGTTGGTTAGGTTA
>NC_091592.1:3632508-3670008 GCF_042767895.1 Penaeus vannamei | reverse complement strand
CGTTGGTTAGGTTAGGTTAGGTTAGGTTAGGTTAGGTTAGGCTCAAATTTAACCAGGAGACTCCAAATTTCGTTTTCTCACATAAACTTGATCGTAAATCACTCTAATCCACGATAGGTTACAGTACCTGCAATTTGGGGAGGTTAGGTTAGGTTACGTTGGTTAGGTTAGGTTAGGTTAGGTTAGGTTAGGTTAGGCTCAAATTTAACCAGGAGACTCCAAATTTCGTTTTCTCACATAAACTTGATCGTAAATCACTCTAATCCACGATAGGTTACAGTACCTGCATATTGGGGAGGTTAGGTTAGGTTACGTTGGTTAGGTTAGGTTAGGTTAGGTTAGGTTAGGTTAGGCTCAAATTTAACCAGGAGACTCCAAATTTCGTTTTCTCACATAAACTTGATCGTAAATCACTCTAATCCACGATAGGTTACAGTACCTGCAATTTGGGGAGGTTAGGTTAGGTTACGTTGGTTAGGTTAGGTTAGGTTAGGTTAGGTTAGGTTAGGCTCAAATTTAACCAGGAGACTCCAAATTTCGTTTTCTCACATAAACTTGATCGTAAATCACTCTAATCCACGATAGGTTACAGTACCTGCAATTTGGGGAGGTTAGGTTAGGTTACGTTGGTTAGGTTAGGTTAGGTTAGGTTAGGTTAGGTTAGGCTCAAATTTAACCAGGAGACTCCAAATTTCGTTTTCTCACATAAACTTGATCGTAAATCACTCTAATCCACGATAGGTTACAGTACCTGCAATTTGGGGAGGTTAGGTTAGGTTACGTTGGTTAGGTTAGGTTAGGTTAGGTTAGGTTAGGTTAGGCTCAAATTTAACCAGGAGACTCCAAATTTCGTTTTCTCACATAAACTTGATCGTAAATCACTCTAATCCACGATAGGTTACAGTACCTGCAATTTGGGGAGGTTAGGTTAGGTTACGTTGGTTAGGTTAGGTTAGGTTAGGTTAGGTTAGGTTAGGCTCAAATTTAACCAGGAGACTCCAAATTTCGTTTTCTCACATAAACTTGATCGTAAATCACTCTAATCCACGAAAGGTTACAGTACCTGCAATTTGGGGAGGTTAGGTTAGGTTACGTTGGTTAGGTTAGGTTAGGTTAGGTTAGGTTAGGTTAGGCTCAAATTTAACCAGGAGACTCCAAATTTCGTTTTCTCACATAAACTTGATCGTAAATCACTCTAATCCACGATAGGTTACAGTACCTGCAATTTGGGGAGGTTAGGTTAGGTTACGTTGGTTAGGTTAGGTTAGGTTAGGTTAGGTTAGGTTAGGCTCAAATTTAACCAGGAGACTCCAAATTTCGTTTTCTCACATAAACTTGATCGTAAATCACTCTAATCCACGATAGGTTACAGTACCTGCAATTTGGGGAGGTTAGGTTAGGTTACGTTGGTTAGGTTAGGTTAGGTTAGGTTAGGTTAGGTTAGGCTCAAATTTAACCAGGAGACTCCAAATTTCGTTTTCTCACATAAACTTGATCGTAAATCACTCTAATCCACGATAGGTTACAGTACCTGCAATTTGGGGAGGTTAGGTTAGGTTACGTTGGTTAGGTTAGGTTAGGTTAGGTTAGGTTAGGTTAGGCTCAAATTTAACCAGGAGACTCCAAATTTCGTTTTCTCACATAAACTTGATCGTAAATCACTCTAATCCACGATAGGTTACAGTACCTGCAATTTGGGGAGGTTAGGTTAGGTTACGTTGGTTAGGTTAGGTTAGGTTAGGTTAGGTTAGGTTAGGCTCAAATTTAACCAGGAGACTCCAAATTTCGTTTTCTCACATAAACTTGATCGTAAATCACTCTAATCCACGATAGGTTACAGTACCTGCAATTTGGGGAGGTTAGGTTAGGTTACGTTGGTTAGGTTCGGTTAGGTTAGGTTAGGTTAGGTTAGGCTCAAATTTAACCAGGAGACTCCAAATTTCGTTTTCTCACATAAACTTGATCGTAAATCACTCTAATCCACGATAGGTTACAGTACCTGCAATTTGGGGAGGTTAGGTTAGGTTACGTTGGTTAGGTTAGGTTAGGTTAGGTTAGGTTAGGTTAGGCTCAAATTTAACCAGGAGACTCCAAATTTCGTTTTCTCACATAAACTTGATCGTAAATCACTCTAATCCACGATAGGTTACAGTACCTGCAATTTGGGGAGGTTAGGTTAGGTTACGTTGGTTAGGTTAGGTTAGGTTAGGTTAGGTTAGGTTAGGCTCAAATTTAACCAGGAGACTCCAAATTTCGTTTTCTCACATAAACTTGATCGTAAATCACTCTAATCCACGATAGGTTACAGTAGGTGCAATTTGGGGAGGTTAGGTTAGGTTACGTTGGTTAGGTTAGGTTAGGTTAGGTTAGGTTAGGTTAGGCTCAAATTTAACCAGGAGACTCCAAATTTCGTTTTCTCACATAAACTTGATCGTAAATCACTCTAATCCACGATAGGTTACAGTAGCTGCAATTTGGGGAGGTTAGGTTAGGTTACGTTGGTTAGGTTAGGTTAGGTTAGGTTAGGTTAGGTTAGGCTCAAATTTAACCAGGAGACTCCAAATTTCGTTTTCTCACATAAACTTGATCGTAAATCACTCTAATCCACGATAGGTTACAGTACCTGTAACTTGGGGAGGTTAGGTTAGGTTACGTTGGTTAGGTTAGGTTAGGTTAGGTTAGGTTAGGTTAGGCTCAAATTTAACCAGGAGACTCCAAATTTCGTTTTCTCACATAAACTTGATCGTAAATCACTCTAATCCACGATAGGTTACAGTACCTGCAATTTGGGGAGGTTAGGTTAGGTTACGTTGGTTAGGTTAGGTTAGGTTAGGTTAGGTTAGGTTAGGCTCAAATTTAACCAGGAGACTCCAAATTTCGTTTTCTCACATAAACTTGATCGTAAATCACTCTAATCCACGATAGGTTACAGTACCTGCAATTTGGGGAGGTTAGGTTAGGTTACGTTGGTTAGGTTAGGTTAGGTTAGGTTAGGTTAGGTTAGGCTCAAATTTAACCAGGAGACTCCAAATTTCGTTTTCTCACATAAACTTGATCGTAAATCACTCTAATCCACGATAGGTTACAGTACCTGCAATTTGGGGAGGTTAGGTTAGGTTACGTTGGTTAGGTTAGGTTAGGTTAGGTTAGGTTAGGCTCAAATTTAACCAGGAGACTCCAAATTTCGTTTTCTCACATAAACTTGATCGTAAATCACTCTAATCCACGATAGGTTACAGTACCTGCAATTTGGGGAGGTTAGGTTAGGTTACGTTGGTTAGGTTAGGTTAGGTTAGGTTAGGTTAGGTTAGGCTCAAATTTAACCAGGAGACTCCAAATTTCGTTTTCTCACATAAACTTGATCGTAAATCACTCTAATCCACGATAGGTTACAGTACCTGCAATTTGGGGAGGTTAGGTTAGGTTACGTTGGTTAGGTTAGGTTAGGTTAGGTTAGGTTAGGTTAGGCGCAAATTTAACCAGGAGACTCCAAATTTCGTTTTCTCACATAAACTTGATCGTAAATCACTCTAATCCACGATAGGTTACAGTACCTGCAATTTGGGGAGGTTAGGTTAGGTTACGTTGGTTAGGTTAGGTTAGGTTAGGTTAGGTTAGGTTAGGCTCAAATTTAACCAGGAGACTCCAAATTTCGTTTTCTCACATAAACTTGATCGTAAATCACTCTAATCCACGATAGGTTACAGTACCTGCAATTTGGGGAGGTTAGGTTAGGTTACGTTGGTTAGGTTAGGTTAGGTTAGGTTAGGTTAGGTTAGGCTCAAATTTAACCAGGAGACTCCAAATTTCGTTTTCTCACATAAACTTGATCGTAAATCACTCTAATCCACGATAGGTTACAGTACCTGCAATTTGGGGAGGTTAGGTTAGGTTACGTTGGTTAGGTTAGGTTGTTAGGTTAGGTTAGGTTAGGCTCAAATTTAACCAGGAGACTCCAAATTTCGTTTTCTCACATAAACTTGATCGTAAATCACTCTAATCCACGATAGGTTACAGTACCTGCAATTTGGGGAGGTTAGGTTAGGTTACGTTGGTTAGGTTAGGTTAGGTTAGGTTAGGTTAGGTTAGGCTCAAATTTAACCAGGAGACTCCAAATTTCGTTTTCTCACATAAACTTGATCGTAAATCACTCTAATCCACGATAGGTTACAGTACCTGCAATTTGGGGAGGTTAGGTTAGGTTACGTTGGTTAGGTTAGGTTAGGTTAGGCTCAAATTTAACCAGGAGACTCCAAATTTCGTTTTCTCACATAAACTTGATCGTAAATCACTCTAATCCACGATAGGTTACAGTACCTGCAATTTGGGGAGGTTAGGTTAGGTTACGTTGGTTAGGTTAGGTTAGGTTAGGTTAGGTTAGGTTAGGCTCAAATTTAACCAGGAGACTCCAAATTTCGTTTTCTCACATAAACTTGATCGTAAATCACTCTAATCCACGATAGGTTACAGTACCTGCAATTTGGGGAGGTTAGGTTAGGTTACGTTGGTTAGGTTAGGTTAGGTTAGGTTAGGTTAGGTTAGGCTCAAATTTAACCAGGAGACTCCAAATTTCGTTTTCTCACATAAACTTGATCGTAAATCACTCTAATCCACGATAGGTTACAGTACCTGCAATTTGGGGAGGTTAGGTTAGGTTACGTTGGTTAGGTTAGGTTAGGTTAGGTTAGGTTAGGTTAGGCTCAAATTTAACCAGGAGACTCCAAATTTCGTTTTCTCACATAAACTTGATCGTAAATCACTCTAATCCACGATAGGTTACAGTACCTGCAATTTGGGGAGGTTAGGTTAGGTTACGTTGGTTAGGTTAGGTTAGGTTAGGTTAGGTTAGGTTAGGCTCAAATTTAACCAGGAGACTCCAAATTTCGTTTTCTCACATAAACTTGATCGTAAATCATTCTAATCCACGATAGGTTACAGTACCTGCAATTTGGGGAGGTTAGGTTAGGTTACGTTGGTTAGGTTAGGTTAGGTTAGGTTAGGTTAGGTTAGGCTCAAATTTAACCAGGAGACTCCAAATTTCGTTTTCTCACATAAACTTGATCGTAAATCACTCTAATCCACGATAGGTTACAGTACCTGCAATTTGGGGAGGTTAGGTTAGGTTACGTTGGTTAGGTTAGGTTAGGTTAGGTTAGGTTAGGTTAGGTTAGGCTCAAATTTAACCAGGAGACTCCAAATTTCGTTTTCTCACATAAACTTGATCGTAAATCACTCTAATCCACGATAGGTTACAGTACCTGCAATTTGGGGAGGTTAGGTTAGGTTACGTTGGTTAGGTTAGGTTAGGTTAGGTTAGGTTAGGTTAGGCTCAAATTTAACCAGGAGACTCCAAATTTCGTTTTCTCACATAAACTTGATCGTAAATCACTCTAATCCACGATAGGTTACAGTACCTGCAATTTGGGGAGGTTAGGTTAGGTTACGTTGGTTAGGTTAGGTTAGGTTAGGTTAGGTTAGGTTAGGTTAGGCTCAAATTTAACCAGGAGACTCCAAATTTCGTTTTCTCACATAAACTTGATCGTAAATCACTCTAATCCACGATAGGTTACAGTACCTGCAATTTGGGGAGGTTAGGTTAGGTTACGTTGGTTAGGTTAGGTTAGGTTAGGTTAGGTTAGGTTAGGCTCAAATTTAACCAGGAGACTCCAAATTTCGTTTTCTCACATAAACTTGATCGTAAATCACTCTAATCCACGATAGGTTACAGTACCTGCAATTTGGGGAGGTTAGGTTAGGTTACGTTGGTTAGGTTAGGTTAGGTTAGGCTCAAATTTAACCAGGAGACTCCAAATTTCGTTTTCTCACATAAACTTGATCGTAAATCACTCTAATCCACGATAGGTTACAGTACCTGCAATTTGGGGAGGTTAGGTTAGGTTACGTTGGTTAGGTTAGGTTAGGTTAGGTTAGGTTAGGTTAGGCTCAAATTTAACCAGGAGACTCCAAATTTCGTTTTCTCACATAAACTTGATCGTAAATCACTCTAATCCACGATAGGTTACAGTACCTGCAATTTGGGGAGGTTAGGTTAGGTTACGTTGGTTAGGTTAGGTTAGGTTAGGTTAGGTTAGGTTAGGCTCAAATTTAACCAGGAGACTCCAAATTTCGTTTTCTCACATAAACTTGATCGTAAATCACTCTAATCCACGATAGGTTACAGTACCTGCAATTTGGGGAGGTTAGGTTAGGTTACGTTGGTTAGGTTAGGTTAGGTTAGGTTAGGTTAGGTTAGGCTCAAATTTAACCAGGAGACTCCAAATTTCGTTTTCTCACATAAACTTGATCGTAAATCACTCTAATCCACGATAGGTTACAGTACCTGCAATTTGGGGAGGTTAGGTTAGGTTACGTTGGTTAGGTTAGGTTAGGTTAGGTTAGGTTAGGTTAGGTTAGGTTAGGCTCAAATTTAACCAGGAGACTCCAAATTTCGTTTTCTCACATAAACTTGATCGTAAATCACTCTAATCCACGATAGGTTACAGTACCTGCAATTTGGGGAGGTTAGGTTAGGTTACGTTGGTTAGGTTAGGTTAGGTTAGGTTAGGTTAGGTTAGGCTCAAATTTAACCAGGAGACTCCAAATTTCGTTTTCTCACATAAACTTGATCGTAAATCACTCTAATCCACGATAGGTTACAGTACCTGCAATTTGGGGAGGTTAGGTTAGGTTACGTTGGTTAGGTTAGGTTAGGTTAGGTTAGGTTAGGCTCAAATTTAACCAGGAGACTCCAAATTTCGTTTTCTCACATAAACTTGATCGTAAATCACTCTAATCCACGATAGGTTACAGTACCTGCAATTTGGGGAGGTTAGGTTAGGTTACGTTGGTTAGGTTAGGTTAGGTTAGGTTAGGTTAGGTTAGGCTCAAATTTAACCAGGAGACTCCAAATTTCGTTTTCTCACATAAACTTGATCGTAAATCACTCTAATCCACGATAGGTTACAGTACCTGCAATTTGGGGAGGTTAGGTTAGGTTACGTTGGTTAGGTTAGGTTAGGTTAGGTTAGGTTAGGTTAGGCTCAAATTTAACCAGGAGACTCCAAATTTCGTTTTCTCACATAAACTTGATCGTAAATCACTCTAATCCACGATAGGTTACAGTACCTGCAATTTGGGGAGGTTAGGTTAGGTTACGTTGGTTAGGTTAGGTTAGGTTAG
The DNA here is from genome assembly GCF_042767895.1 of Penaeus vannamei. Taxonomy (NCBI): domain Eukaryota; kingdom Metazoa; phylum Arthropoda; class Malacostraca; order Decapoda; family Penaeidae; genus Penaeus; species Penaeus vannamei. Next base: position 3,662,829 of record NC_091592.1, on the reverse strand, counting down.
GTTAGGTTAGGTTAGGCTCAAATTTAACCAGGAGACTCCAAATTTCGTTTTCTCACATAAACTTGATCGTAAATCACTCTAATCCACGATAGGTTACAGTACCTGCAATTTGGGGAGGTTAGGTTAGGTTACGTTGGTTAGGTTAGGTTAGGTTAGGTTAGGTTAGGTTAGGCTCAAATTTAACCAGGAGACTCCAAATTTCGTTTTCTCACATAAACTTGATCGTAAATCACTCTAATCCACGATAGGTTACAGTACCTGCAATTTGGGGAGGTTAGGTTAGGTTACGTTGGTTAGGTTAGGTTAGGTTAGGTTAGGTTAGGTTAGGCTCAAATTTAACCAGGAGACTCCAAATTTCGTTTTCTCACATAAACTTGATCGTAAATCACTCTAATCCACGATAGGTTACAGTACCTGCAATTTGGGGAGGTTAGGTTAGGTTACGTTGGTTAGGTTAGGTTAGGTTAGGTTAGGTTAGGTTAGGCTCAAATTTAAGCAGGAGACTCCAAATTTCGTTTTCTCACATAAACTTGATCGTAAATCACTCTAATCCACGATAGGTTACAGTACCTGCAATTTGGGGAGGTTAGGTTAGGTTACGTTGGTTAGGTTAGGTTAGGTTAGGTTAGGTTAGGTTAGGCTCAAATTTAACCAGGAGACTCCAAATTTCGTTTTCTCACATAAACTTGATCGTAAATCACTCTAATCCACGATAGGTTACAGTACCTGCAATTTGGGGAGGTTAGGTTAGGTTACGTTGGTTAGGTTAGGTTAGGTTAGGTTAGGTTAGGTTAGGCTCAAATTTAACCAGGAGACTCCAAATTTCGTTTTCTCACATAAACTTGATCGTAAATCACTCTAATCCACGATAGGTTACAGTACCTGCAATTTGGGGAGGTTAGGTTAGGTTACGTTGGTTAGGTTAGGTTAGGTTAGGTTAGGTTAGGTTAGGCTCAAATTTAACCAGGAGACTCCAAATTTCGTTTTCTCACATAAACTTGATCGTAAATCACTCTAATCCACGATAGGTTACAGTACCTGCAATTTGGGGAGGTTAGGTTAGGTTACGTTGGTTAGGTTAGGTTAGGTTAGGTTAGGTTAGGTTAGGTTAGGTTAGGCTCAAATTTAACCAGGAGACTCCAAATTTCGTTTTCTCACATAAACTTGATCGTAAATCACTCTAATCCACGATAGGTTACAGTACCTGCAATTTGGGGAGGTTAGGTTAGGTTACGTTGGTTAGGTTAGGTTAGGTTAGGTTAGGTTAGGCTCAAATTTAACCAGGAGACTCCAAATTTCGTTTTCTCACATAAACTTGATCGTAAATCACTCTAATCCACGATAGGTTACAGTACCTGCAATTTGGGGAGGTTAGGTTAGGTTACGTTGGTTAGGTTAGGTTAGGTTAGGTTAGGTTAGGTTAGGTTAGGTTAGGCTCAAATTTAACCAGGAGACTCCAAATTTCGTTTTCTCACATAAACTTGATCGTAAATCACTCTAATCCACGATAGGTTACAGTACCTGCAATTTGGGGAGGTTAGGTTAGGTTACGTTGGTTAGGTTAGGTTAGGTTAGGTTAGGTTAGGTTAGGCTCAAATTTAACCAGGAGACTCCAAATTTCGTTTTCTCACATAAACTTGATCGTAAATCACTCTAATCCACGATAGGTTACAGTACCTGCAATTTGGGGAGGTTAGGTTAGGTTACGTTGGTTAGGTTAGGTTAGGTTAGGTTAGGTTAGGTTAGGCTCAAATTTAACCAGGAGACTCCAAATTTCGTTTTCTCACATAAACTTGATCGTAAATCACTCTAATCCACGATAGGTTACAGTACCTGCAATTTGGGGAGGTTAGGTTAGGTTACGTTGGTTAGGTTAGGTTAGGTTAGGTTAGGTTAGGTTAGGCTCAAATTTAACCAGGAGACTCCAAATTTCGTTTTCTCACATAAACTTGATCGTAAATCACTCTAATCCACGATAGGTTACAGTACCTGCAATTTGGGGAGGTTAGGTTAGGTTACGTTGGTTAGGTTAGGTTAGGTTAGGTTAGGTTAGGTTAGGCTCAAATTTAAGCAGGAGACTCCAAATTTCGTTTTCTCACATAAACTTGATCGTAAATCACTCTAATCCACGATAGGTTACAGTACCTGCAATTTGGGGAGGTTAGGTTAGGTTACGTTGGTTAGGTTAGGTTAGGTTAGGTTAGGTTAGGTTAGGCTCAAATTTAACCAGGAGACTCCAAATTTCGTTTTCTCACATAAACTTGATCGTAAATCACTCTAATCCACGATAGGTTACAGTACCTGCAATTTGGGGAGGTTAGGTTAGGTTACGTTGGTTAGGTTAGGTTAGGTTAGGTTAGGTTAGGTTAGGCTCAAATTTAACCAGGAGACTCCAAATTTCGTTTTCTCACATAAACTTGATCGTAAATCACTCTAATCCACGATAGGTTACAGTACCTGCAATTTGGGGAGGTTAGGTTAGGTTACGTTGGTTAGGTTCGGTTCGGTTAGGTTAGGTTAGGTTAGGTTAGGTTAGGCTCAAATTTAACCAGGAGACTCCAAATTTCGTTTTCTCACATAAACTTGATCGTAAATCACTCTAATCCACGATAGGTTACAGTACCTGCAATTTGGGGAGGTTAGGTTAGGTTACGTTGGTTAGGTTAGGTTAGGTTAGGTTAGGTTAGGTTAGGCTCAAATTTAACCAGGAGACTCCAAATTTCGTTTTCTCACATAAACTTGATCGTAAATCACTCTAATCCACGATAGGTTACAGTACCTGCAATTTGGGGAGGTTAGGTTAGGTTACGTTGGTTAGGTTAGGTTCGGTTAGGTTAGGTTAGGTTAGGCTCAAATTTAACCAGGAGACTCCAAATTTCGTTTTCTCACATAAACTTGATCGTAAATCACTCTAATCCACGATAGGTTACAGTACCTGCAATTTGGGGAGGTTAGGTTAGGTTACGTTGGTTAGGTTAGGTTAGGTTAGGTTAGGTTAGGTTAGGCTCAAATTTAACCAGGAGACTCCAAATTTCGTTTTCTCACATAAACTTGATCGTAAATCACTCTAATCCACGATAGGTTACAGTACCTGCAATTTGGGGAGGTTAGGTTAGGTTACGTTGGTTAGGTTAGGTTAGGTTAGGTTAGGTTAGGTTAGGCTCAAATTTAACCAGGAGACTCCAAATTTCGTTTTCTCACATAAACTTGATCGTAAATCACTCTAATCCACGATAGGTTACAGTACCTGCAATTTGGGGAGGTTAGGTTAGGTTACGTTGGTTAGGTTAGGTTAGGTTAGGTTAGGTTAGGCTCAAATTTAACCAGGAGACTCCAAATTTCGTTTTCTCACATAAACTTGATCGTAAATCACTCTAATCCACGATAGGTTACAGTACCTGCAATTTGGGGAGGTTAGGTTAGGTTACGTTGGTTAGGTTAGGTTAGGTTAGGTTAGGTTAGGTTAGGTTAGGCTCAAATTTAACCAGGAGACTCCAAATTTCGTTTTCTCACATAAACTTGATCGTAAATCACTCTAATCCACGATAGGTTACAGTACCTGCAATTTGGGGAGGTTAGGTTAGGTTACGTTGGTTAGGTTAGGTTAGGTTAGGTTAGGTTAGGTTAGGCTCAAATGTAACCAGGAGACTCCAAATTTCGTTTTCTCACATAAACTTGATCGTAAATCACTCTAATCCACGATAGGTTACAGTACCTGCAATTTGGGGAGGTTAGGTTAGGTTACGTTGGTTAGGTTAGGTTAGGTTAGGTTAGGTTAGGTTAGGCTCAAATTTAACCAGGAGACTCCAAATTTCGTTTTCTCACATAAACTTGATCGTAAATCACTCTAATCCACGATAGGTTACAGTACCTGCAATTTGGGGAGGTTAGGTTAGGTTACGTTGGTTAGGTTAGGTTAGGTTAGGTTAGGTTAGGTTAGGCTCAAATTTAACCAGGAGACTCCAAATTTCGTTTTCTCACATAAACTTGATCGTAAATCACTCTAATCCACGATAGGTTACAGTACCTGCAATTTGGGGAGGTTAGGTTAGGTTACGTTGGTTAGGTTAGGTTAGGTTAGGTTAGGTTAGGTTAGGCTCAAATTTAACCAGGAGACTCCAAATTTCGTTTTCTCACATAAACTTGATCGTAAATCACTCTAATCCACGATAGGTTACAGTACCTGCAATTTGGGGAGGTTAGGTTAGGTTACGTTGGTTAGGTTAGGTTAGGTTACGTTAGGTTAGGTTAGGTTAGGCTCAAATTTAACCAGGAGACTCCAAATTTCGTTTTCTCACATAAACTTGATCGTAAATCACTCTAATCCACGATAGGTTACAGTACCTGCAATTTGGGGAGGTTAGGTTAGGTTACGTTGGTTAGGTTAGGTTAGGTTAGGTTAGGTTAGGTTAGGCTCAAATTTAACCAGGAGACTCCAAATTTCGTTTTCTCACATAAACTTGATCGTAAATCACTCTAATCCACGATAGGTTACAGTACCTGCAATTTGGGGAGGTTAGGTTAGGTTACGTTGGTTAGGTTAGGTTAGGTTAGGTTAGGTTAGGTTAGGCTCAAATTTAACCAGGAGACTCCAAATTTCGTTTTCTCACATAAACTTGATCGTAAATCACTCTAATCCACGATAGGTTACAGTACCTGCAATTTGGGGAGGTTAGGTTAGGTTACGTTGGTTAGGTTAGGTTAGGTTAGGTTAGGTTAGGTTAGGCTCAAATTTAACCAGGAGACTCCAAATTTCGTTTTCTCACATAAACTTGATCGTAAATCACTCTAATCCACGATAGGTTACAGTAGCTGCAATTTGGGGAGGTTAGGTTAGGTTACGTTGGTTAGGTTAGGTTAGGTTAGGTTAGGTTAGGTTAGGCTCAAATTTAACCAGGAGACTCCAAATTTCGTTTTCTCACATAAACTTGATCGTAAATCACTCTAATCCACGATAGGTTACAGTACCTGCAATTTGGGGAGGTTAGGTTAGGTTACGTTGGTTAGGTTAGGTTAGGTTAGGTTAGGTTAGGTTAGGCTCAAATTTAACCAGGAGACTCCAAATTTCGTTTTCTCACATAAACTTGATCGTAAATCACTCTAATCCACGATAGGTTACAGTACCTGCAATTTGGGGAGGTTAGGTTAGGTTACGTTGGTTAGGTTAGGTTAGGTTAGGTTAGGTTAGGTTAGGCTCAAATTTAACCAGGAGACTCCAAATTTCGTTTTCTCACATAAACTTGATCGTAAATCACTCTAATCCACGATAGGTTACAGTACCTGCAATTTGGGGAGGTTAGGTTAGGTTACGTTGGTTAGGTTAGGTTAGGTTAGGTTAGGTTAGGTTAGGCTCAAATTTAACCAGGAGACTCCAAATTTCGTTTTCTCACATAAACTTGATCGTAAATCACTCTAATCCACGATAGGTTACAGTACCTGCAATTTGGGGAGGTTAGGTTAGGTTACGTTGGTTAGGTTAGGTTAGGTTAGGTTAGGTTAGGTTAGGCTCAAATTTAACCAGGAGACTCCAAATTTCGTTTTCTCACATAAACTTGATCGTAAATCACTCTAATCCACGATAGGTTACAGTACCTGCAATTTGGGGAGGTTAGGTTAGGTTACGTTGGTTAGGTTAGGTTAGGTTAGGTTAGGTTAGGTTAGGCTCAAATTTAACCAGGAGACTCCAAATTTCGTTTTCTCACATAAACTTGATCGTAAATCACTCTAATCCACGATAGGTTACAGTACCTGCAATTTGGGGAGGTTAGGTTAGGTTACGTTGGTTAGGTTAGGTTAGGTTAGGTTAGGTTAGGTTAGGCTCAAATTTAACCAGGAGACTCCAAATTTCGTTTTCTCACATAAACTTGATCGTAAATCACTCTAATCCACGATAGGTTACAGTACCTGCAATTTGGGGAGGTTAGGTTAGGTTACGTTGGTTAGGTTAGGTTAGGTTAGGTTAGGTTAGGTTAGGCTCAAATTTAACCAGGAGACTCCAAATTTCGTTTTCTCACATAAACTTGATCGTAAATCACTCTAATCCACGATAGGTTACAGTACCTGCAATTTGGGGAGGTTAGGTTAGGTTACGTTGGTTAGGTTAGGTTAGGTTAGGTTAGGTTAGGTTAGGCTCAAATTTAACCAGGAGACTCCAAATTTCGTTTTCTCACATAAACTTGATCGTAAATCACTCTGATCCACGATAGGTTACAGTACCTGCAATTTGGGGAGGTTAGGTTAGGTTACGTTGGTTAGGTTAGGTTAGGTTAGGTTAGGTTAGGTTAGGCTCAAATTTAACCAGGAGACTCCAAATTTCGTTTTCTCACATAAACTTGATCGTAAATCACTCTAATCCACGATAGGTTACAGTACCTGCAATTTGGGGAGGTTAGGTTAGGTTACGTTGGTTAGGTTAGGTTAGGTTAGGTTAGGTTAGGTTAGGCTCAAATTTAACCAGGAGACTCCAAATTTCGTTTTCTCACATAAACTTGATCGTAAATCACTCTAATCCACGATAGGTTACAGTACCTGCAATTTGGGGAGGTTAGGTTAGGTTACGTTGGTTAGGTTAGGTTAGGTTAGGTTAGGTTAGGTTAGGTTAGGTTAGGCTCAAATTTAACCAGGAGACTCCAAATTTCGTTTTCTCACATAAACTTGATCGTAAATCACTCTAATCCACGATAGGTTACAGTACCTGCAATTTGGGGAGGTTAGGTTAGGTTACGTTGGTTAGGTTAGGTTAGGTTAGGTTAGGTTAGGTTAGGCTCAAATTTAACCAGGAGACTCCAAATTTCGTTTTCTCACATAAACTTGATCGTAAATCACTCTAATCCACGATAGGTTACAGTACCTGCAATTTGGGGAGGTTAGGTTAGGTTACGTTGGTTAGGTTAGGTTAGGTTAGGTTAGGTTAGGTTAGGCTCAAATTTAACCAGGAGACTCCAAATTTCGTTTTCTCACATAAACTTGATCGTAAATCACTCTAATCCACGATAGGTTACAGTACCTGCAATTTGGGGAGGTTAGGTTAGGTTACGTTGGTTAGGTTAGGTTAGGTTAGGTTAGGTTAGGTTAGGCTCAAATTTAACCAGGAGACTCCAAATTTCGTTTTCTCACATAAACTTGATCGTAAATCACTCTAATCCACGATAGGTTACAGTACCTGCAATTTGGGGAGGTTAGGTTAGGTTACGTTGGTTAGGTTAGGTTAGGTTAGGTTAGGTTAGGCTCAAATTTAACCAGGAGACTCCAAATTTCGTTTTCTCACATAAACTTGATCGTAAATCACTCTAATCCACGATAGGTTACAGTACCTGCAATTTGGGGAGGTTAGGTTAGGTTACGTTGGTTAGGTTAGGTTAGGTTAGGTTAGGTTAGGTTAGGCTCAAATTTAACCAGGAGACTCCAAATTTCGTTTTCTCACATAAACTTGATCGTAAATCACTCTAATCCACGATAGGTTACAGTACCTGCAATTTGGGGAGGTTAGGTTAGGTTACGTTGGTTAGGTTAGGTTAGGTTAGGTTAGGTTAGGTTAGGCTCAAATTTAACCAGGAGACTCCAAATTTCGTTTTCTCACATAAACTTGATCGTAAATCACTCTAATCCACGATAGGTTACAGTACCTGCAATTTGGGGAGGTTAGGTTAGGTTACGTTGGTTAGGTTAGGTTAGGTTAGGTTAGGTTAGGTTAGGCTCAAATTTAACCAGGAGACTCCAAATTTCGTTTTCTCACATAAACTTGCTCGTAAATCACTCTAATCCACGATAGGTTACAGTACCTGCAATTTGGGGAGGTTAGGTTAGGTTACGTTGGTTAGGTTAGGTTAGGTTAGGTTAGGTTAGGTTAGGCTCAAATTTAACCAGGAGACTCCAAATTTCGTTTTCTCACATAAACTTGATCGTAAATCACTCTAATCCACGATAGGTTACAGTACCTGCAATTTGGGGAGGTTAGGTTAGGTTACGTTGGTTAGGTTAGGTTAGGTTAGGTTAGGTTAGGTTAGGCTCAAATTTAACCAGGAGACTCCAAATTTCGTTTTCTCACATAAACTTGATCGTAAATCACTCTAATCCACGATAGGTTACAGTACCTGCAATTTGGGGAGGTTAGGTTAGGTTACGTTGGTTAGGTTAGGTTAGGTTAGGTTAGGTTAGGTTAGGCTCAAATTTAACCAGGAGACTCCAAATTTCGTTTTCTCACATAAACTTGATCGTAAATCACTCTAATCCACGATAGGTTACAGTACCTGCAATTTGGGGAGGTTAGGTTAGGTTACGTTGGTTAGGTTAGGTTAGGTTAGGTTAGGTTAGGTTAGGCTCAAATTTAACCAGGAGACTCCAAATTTCGTTTTCTCACATAAACTTGATCGTAAATCACTCTAATCCACGATAGGTTACAGTACCTGCAATTTGGGGAGGTTAGGTTAGGTTACGTTGGTTAGGTTAGGTTAGGTTAGGTTAGGTTAGGTTAGGCTCAAATTTAACCAGGAGACTCCAAATTTCGTTTTCTCACATAAACTTGATCGTAAATCACTCTAATCCACGATAGGTTACAGTACCTGCAATTTGGGGAGGTTAGGTTAGGTTACGTTGGTTAGGTTAGGTTAGGTTAGGTTAGGTTAGGTTAGGCTCAAATTTAACCAGGAGACTCCAAATTTCGTTTTCTCACATAAACTTGATCGTAAATCACTCTAATCCACGATAGGTTACAGTACCTGCAATTTGGGGAGGTTAGGTTAGGTTACGTTGGTTAGGTTAGGTTAGGTTAGGTTAGGTTAGGTTAGGCTCAAATTTAACCAGGAGACTCCAAATTTCGTTTTCTCACATAAACTTGATCGTAAATCACTCTAATCCACGATAGGTTACAGTACCTGCAATTTGGGGAGGTTAGGTTAGGTTACGTTGGTTAGGTTAGGTTAGGTTAGGTTAGGTTAGGTTAGGCTCAAATTTAACCAGGAGACTCCAAATTTCGTTTTCTCACATAAACTTGATCGTAAATCACTCTAATCCACGATAGGTTACAGTACCTGCAATTTGGGGAGGTTAGGTTAGGTTACGTTGGTTAGGTTAGGTTAGGTTAGGTTAGGTTAGGTTAGGCTCAAATTTAACCAGGAGACTCCAAATTTCGTTTTCTCACATAAACTTGATCGTAAATCACTCTAATCCACGATAGGTTACAGTACCTGCAATTTGGGGAGGTTAGGTTAGGTTACGTTGGTTAGGTTAGGTTAGGTTAGGTTAGGTTAGGTTAGGCTCAAATTTAACCAGGAGACTCCAAATTTCGTTTTCTCACATAAACTTGATCGTAAATCACTCTAATCCACGATAGGTTACAGTACCTGCAATTTGGGGAGGTTAGGTTAGGTTACGTTGGTTAGGTTAGGTTAGGTTAGGTTAGGTTAGGTTAGGCTCAAATTTAACCAGGAGACTCCAAATTTCGTTTTCTCACATAAACTTGATCGTAAATCACTCTAATCCACGATAGGTTACAGTACCTGCAATTTGGGGAGGTTAGGTTAGGTTACGTTGGTTAGGTTAGGTTAGGTTAGGTTAGGTTAGGTTAGGCTCAAATTTAACCAGGAGACTCCAAATTTCGTTTTCTCACATAAACTTGATCGTAAATCACTCTAATCCACGATAGGTTACAGTACCTGCAATTTGGGGAGGTTAGGTTAGGTTACGTTGGTTAGGTTAGGTTAGGTTAGGTTAGGTTAGGTTAGGCTCAAATTTAACCAGGAGACTCCAAATTTCGTTTTCTCACATAAACTTGATCGTAAATCACTCTAATCCACGATAGGTTACAGTACCTGCAATTTGGGGAGGTTAGGTTAGGTTACGTTGGTTAGGTTAGGTTAGGTTAGGTTAGGTTAGGTTAGGCTCAAATTTAACCAGGAGACTCCAAATTTCGTTTTCTCACATAAACTTGATCGTAAATCACTCTAATCCACGATAGGTTACAGTACCTGCAATTTGGGGAGGTTAGGTTAGGTTACGTTGGTTAGGTTAGGTTAGGTTAGGTTAGGTTAGGTTAGGCTCAAATTTAACCAGGAGACTCCAAATTTCGTTTTCTCACATAAACTTGATCGTAAATCACTCTAATCCACGATAGGTTACAGTACCTGCAATTTGGGGAGGTTAGGTTAGGTTACGTTGGTTAGGTTAGGTTAGGTTAGGTTAGGTTAGGTTAGGCTCAAATTTAACCAGGAGACTCCAAATTTCGTTTTCTCACATAAACTTGATCGTAAATCACTCTAATCCACGATAGGTTACAGTACCTGCAATTTGGGGAGGTTAGGTTAGGTTACGTTGGTTAGGTTAGGTTAGGTTAGGTTAGGTTAGGTTAGGCTCAAATTTAACCAGGAGACTCCAAATTTCGTTTTCTCACATAAACTTGATCGTAAATCACTCTAATCCACGATAGGTTACAGTACCTGCAATTTGGGGAGGTTAGGTTAGGTTACGTTGGTTAGGTTAGGTTAGGTTAGGTTAGGTTAGGTTAGGCTCAAATTTAACCAGGAGACTCCAAATTTCGTTTTCTCACATAAACTTGATCGTAAATCACTCTAATCCACGATAGGTTACAGTACCTGCAATTTGGGGAGGTTAGGTTAGGTTACGTTGGTTAGGTTAGGTTAGGTTAGGTTAGGTTAGGTTAGGCTCAAATTTAACCAGGAGACTCCAAATTTCGTTTTCTCACATAAACTTGATCGTAAATCACTCTAATCCACGATAGGTTACAGTACCTGCAATTTGGGGAGGTTAGGTTAGGTTACGTTGGTTAGGTTAGGTTAGGTTAGGTTAGGTTAGGTTAGGCTCAAATTTAACCAGGAGACTCCAAATTTCGTTTTCTCACATAAACTTGATCGTAAATCACTCTAATCCACGATAGGTTACAGTACCTGCAATTTGGGGAGGTTAGGTTAGGTTACGTTGGTTAGGTTAGGTTAGGTTAGGTTAGGTTAGGTTAGGCTCAAATTTAACCAGGAGACTCCAAATTTCGTTTTCTCACATAAACTTGATCGTAAATCACTCTAATCCACGATAGGTTACAGTACCTGCAATTTGGGGAGGTTAGGTTAGGTTACGTTGGTTAGGTTAGGTTAGGTTAGGTTAGGTTAGGTTAGGCTCAAATTTAACCAGGAGACTCCAAATTTCGTTTTCTCACATAAACTTGATCGTAAATCACTCTAATCCACGATAGGTTACAGTACCTGCAATTTGGGGAGGTTAGGTTAGGTTACGTTGGTTAGGTTAGGTTAGGTTAGGTTAGGTTAGGTTAGGCTCAAATTTAACCAGGAGACTCCAAATTTCGTTTTCTCACATAAACTTGATCGTAAATCACTCTAATCCACGATAGGTTACAGTACCTGCAATTTGGGGAGGTTAGGTTAGGTTACGTTGGTTAGGTTAGGTTAGGTTAGGTTAGGTTAGGTTAGGCTCAAATTTAACCAGGAGACTCCAAATTTCGTTTTCTCACATAAACTTGATCGTAAATCACTCTAATCCACGATAGGTTACAGTACCTGCAATTTGGGGAGGTTAGGTTAGGTTACGTTGGTTAGGTTAGGTTAGGTTAGGTTAGGTTAGGTTAGGCTCAAATTTAACCAGGAGACTCCAAATTTCGTTTTCTCACATAAACTTGATCGTAAATCACTCTAATCCACGATAGGTTACAGTACCTGCAATTTGGGGAGGTTAGGTTAGGTTACGTTGGTTAGGTTAGGTTAGGTTAGGTTAGGTTAGGTTAGGCTCAAATTTAACCAGGAGACTCCAAATTTCGTTTTCTCACATAAACTTGATCGTAAATCACTCTAATCCACGATAGGTTACAGTACCTGCAATTTGGGGAGGTTAGGTTAGGTTACGTTGGTTAGGTTAGGTTAGGTTAGGTTAGGTTAGGTTAGGGTCAAATTTAACCAGGAGACTCCAAATTTCGTTTTCTCACATAAACTTGATCGTAAATCACTCTAATCCACGATAGGTTACAGTACCTGCAATTTGGGGAGGTTAGGTTAGGTTACGTTGGTTAGGTTAGGTTAGGTTAGGTTAGGTTAGGTTAGGCTCAAATTTAACCAGGAGACTCCAAATTTCGTTTTCTCACATAAACTTGATCGTAAATCACTCTAATCCACGATAGGTTACAGTACCTGCAATTTGGGGAGGTTAGGTTAGGTTACGTTGGTTAGGTTAGGTTAGGTTAGGCTCAAATTTAACCAGGAGACTCCAAATTTCGTTTTCTCACATAAACTTGATCGTAAATCACTCTAATCCACGATAGGTTACAGTACCTGCAATTTGGGGAGGTTAGGTTAGGTTACGTTGGTTAGGTTAGGTTAGGTTAGGTTAGGTTAGGTTAGGCTCAAATTTAACCAGGAGACTCCAAATTTCGTTTTCTCACATAAACTTGATCGTAAATCACTCTAATCCACGATAGGTTACAGTACCTGCAATTTGGGGAGGTTAGGTTAGGTTACGTTGGTTAGGTTAGGTTAGGTTAGGTTAGGTTAGGTTAGGCTCAAATTTAACCAGGAGACTCCAAATTTCGTTTTCTCACATAAACTTGATCGTAAATCACTCTAATCCACGATAGGTTACAGTACCTGCAATTTGGGGAGGTTAGGTTAGGTTACGTTGGTTAGGTTAGGTTAGGTTAGGTTAGGTTAGGTTAGGCTCAAATTTAACCAGGAGACTCCAAATTTCGTTTTCTCACATAAACTTGATCGTAAATCACTCTAATCCACGATAGGTTACAGTACCTGCAATTTGGGGAGGTTAGGTTAGGTTACGTTGGTTAGGTTAGGTTAGGTTAGGTTAGGTTAGGTTAGGCTCAAATTTAACCAGGAGACTCCAAATTTCGTTTTCTCACATAAACTTGATCGTAAATCACTCTAATCCACGATAGGTTACAGTACCTGCAATTTGGGGAGGTTAGGTTAGGTTACGTTGGTTAGGTTAGGTTAGGTTAGGTTAGGTTAGGTTAGGCTCAAATTTAACCAGGAGACTCCAAATTTCGTTTTCTCACATAAACTTGATCGTAAATCACTCTAATCCACGATAGGTTACAGTACCTGCAACTTGGGGAGGTTAGGTTAGGTTACGTTGGTTAGGTTAGGTTAGGTTAGGTTAGGTTAGGTTAGGCTCAAATTTAACCAGGAGACTCCAAATTTCGTTTTCTCACATAAACTTGATCGTAAATCACTCTAATCCACGATAGGTTACAGTACCTGCAATTTGGGGAGGTTAGGTTAGGTTACGTTGGTTAGGTTAGGTTAGGTTAGGTTAGGTTAGGTTAGGCTCAAATTTAACCAGGAGACTCCAAATTTCGTTTTCTCACATAAACTTGATCGTAAATCACTCTAATCCACGATAGGTTACAGTACCTGCAATTTGGGGAGGTTAGGTTAGGTTACGTTGGTTAGGTTAGGTTAGGTTAGGTTAGGTTAGGTTAGGCTCAAATTTAACCAGGAGACTCCAAATTTCGTTTTCTCACATAAACTTGATCGTAAATCACTCTAATCCACGATAGGTTACAGTACCTGCAATTTGGGGAGGTTAGGTTAGGTTACGTTGGTTAGGTTAGGTTAGGTTAGGTTAGGTTAGGCTCAAATTTAACCAGGAGACTCCAAATTTCGTTTTCTCACATAAACTTGATCGTAAATCACTCTAATCCACGATAGGTTACAGTACCTGCAATTTGGGGAGGTTAGGTTAGGTTACGTTGGTTAGGTTAGGTTAGGTTAGGTTAGGTTAGGTTAGGCTCAAATTTAACCAGGAGACTCCAAATTTCGTTTTCTCACATAAACTTGATCGTAAATCACTCTAATCCACGATAGGTTACAGTACCTGCAATTTGGGGAGGTTAGGTTAGGTTACGTTGGTTAGGTTAGGTTAGGTTAGGTTAGGTTAGGTTAGGCTCAAATTTAACCAGGAGACTCCAAATTTCGTTTTCTCACATAAACTTGATCGTAAATCACTCTAATCCACGATAGGTTACAGTACCTGCAATTTGGGGAGGTTAGGTTAGGTTACGTTGGTTAGGTTAGGTTAGGTTAGGTTAGGTTAGGTTAGGCTCAAATTTAACCAGGAGACTCCAAATTTCGTTTTCTCACATAAACTTGATCGTAAATCACTCTAATCCACGATAGGTTACAGTACCTGCAATTTGGGGAGGTTAGGTTAGGTTACGTTGGTTAGGTTAGGTTAGGTTAGGTTAGGTTAGGTTAGGCTCAAATTTAACCAGGAGACTCCAAATTTCGTTTTCTCACATAAACTTGATCGTAAATCACTCTAATCCACGATAGGTTACAGTACCTGCAATTTGGGGAGGTTAGGTTAGGTTACGTTGGTTAGGTTAGGTTAGGTTAGGTTAGGTTAGGTTAGGCTCAAATTTAACCAGGAGACTCCAAATTTCGTTTTCTCACATAAACTTGATCGTAAATCACTCTAATCCACGATAGGTTACAGTACCTGCAATTTGGGGAGGTTAGGTTAGGTTACGTTGGTTAGGTTAGGTTAGGTTAGGTTAGGTTAGGTTAGGCTCAAATTTAACCAGGAGACTCCAAATTTCGTTTTCTCACATAAACTTGATCGTAAATCACTCTAATCCACGATAGGTTACAGTACCTGCAATTTGGGGAGGTTAGGTTAGGTTACGTTGGTTAGGTTAGGTTAGGTTAGGTTAGGTTAGGTTAGGCTCAAATTTAACCAGGAGACTCCAAATTTCGTTTTCTCACATAAACTTGATCGTAAATCACTCTAATCCACGATAGGTTACAGTACCTGCAATTTGGGGAGGTTAGGTTAGGTTACGTTGGTTAGGTTAGGTTAGGTTAGGTTAGGTTAGGTTAGGCTCAAATTTAACCAGGAGACTCCAAATTTCGTTTTCTCACATAAACTTGATCGTAAATCACTCTAATCCACGATAGGTTACAGTACCTGCAATTTGGGGAGGTTAGGTTAGGTTACGTTGGTTAGGTTAGGTTAGGTTAGGTTAGGTTAGGTTAGGCTCAAATTTAACCAGGAGACTCCAAATTTCGTTTTCTCACATAAACTTGATCGTAAATCACTCTAATCCACGATAGGTTACAGTACCTGCAATTTGGGGAGGTTAGGTTAGGTTACGTTGGTTAGGTTAGGTTAGGTTAGGTTAGGTTAGGTTAGGCTCAAATTTAACCAGGAGACTCCAAATTTCGTTTTCTCACATAAACTTGATCGTAAATCACTCTAATCCACGATAGGTTACAGTACCTGCAATTTGGGGAGGTTAGGTTAGGTTACGTTGGTTAGGTTAGGTTAGGTTAGGTTAGGTTAGGTTAGGCTCAAATTTAACCAGGAGACTCCAAATTTCGTTTTCTCACATAAACTTGATCGTAAATCACTCTAATCCACGATAGGTTACAGTACCTGCAATTTGGGGAGGTTAGGTTAGGTTACGTTGGTTAGGTTAGGTTAGGTTAGGTTAGGTTAGGTTAGGCTCAAATTTAACCAGGAGACTCCAAATTTCGTTTTCTCACATAAACTTGATCGTAAATCACTCTAATCCACGATAGGTTACAGTACCTGCAATTTGGGGAGGTTAGGTTAGGTTACGTTGGTTAGGTTAGGTTAGGTTAGGTTAGGTTAGGTTAGGCTCAAATTTAACCAGGAGACTCCAAATTTCGTTTTCTCACATAAACTTGATCGTAAATCACTCTAATCCACGATAGGTTACAGTACCTGCAATTTGGGGAGGTTAGGTTAGGTTACGTTGGTTAGGTTAGGTTAGGTTAGGTTAGGTTAGGCTCAAATTTAACCAGGAGACTCCAAATTTCGTTTTCTCACATAAACTTGATCGTAAATCACTCTAATCCACGATAGGTTACAGTACCTGCAATTTGGGGAGGTTAGGTTAGGTTACGTTGGTTAGGTTAGGTTAGGTTAGGTTAGGTTAGGTTAGGCTCAAATTTAACCAGGAGACTCCAAATTTCGTTTTCTCACATAAACTTGATCGTAAATCACTCTAATCCACGATAGGTTACAGTACCTGCAATTTGGGGAGGTTAGGTTAGGTTACGTTGGTTAGGTTAGGTTAGGTTAGGCTCAAATTTAACCAGGAGACTCCAAATTTCGTTTTCTCACATAAACTTGATCGTAAATCACTCTAATCCACGATAGGTTACAGTACCTGCAATTTGGGGAGGTTAGGTTAGGTTACGTTTGTTAGGTTAGGTTAGGTTAGGTTAGGTTAGGTTAGGCTCAAATTTAACCAGGAGACTCCAAATTTCGTTTTCTCACATAAACTTGATCGTAAATCACTCTAATCCACGATAGGTTACAGTACCTGCAATTTGGGGAGGTTAGGTTAGGTTACGTTGGTTAGGTTAGGTTAGGTTAGGTTAGGTTAGGTTAGGCTCAAATTTAACCAGGAGACTCCAAATTTCGTTTTCTCACATAAACTTGATCGTAAATCACTCTAATCCACGATAGGTTACAGTACCTGCAATTTGGGGAGGTTAGGTTAGGTTACGTTGGTTAGGTTAGGTTAGGTTAGGCTCAAATTTAACCAGGAGACTCCAAATTTCGTTTTCTCACATAAACTTGATCGTAAATCACTCTAATCCACGATAGGTTACAGTACCTGCAATTTGGGGAGGTTAGGTTAGGTTACGTTGGTTAGGTTAGGTTAGGTTAGGTTAGGTTAGGTTAGGCTCAAATTTAACCAGGAGACTCCAAATTTCGTTTTCTCACATAAACTTGATCGTAAATCACTCTAATCCACGATAGGTTACAGTACCTGCAATTTGGGGAGGTTAGGTTAGGTTACGTTGGTTAGGTTAGGTTAGGTTAGGTTAGGTTAGGTTAGGCTCAAATTTAACCAGGAGACTCCAAATTTCGTTTTCTCACATAAACTTGATCGTAAATCACTCTAATCCACGATAGGTTACAGTACCTGCAATTTGGGGAGGTTAGGTTAGGTTACGTTGGTTAGGTTAGGTTAGGTTAGGTTAGGTTAGGTTAGGCTCAAATTTAACCAGGAGACTCCAAATTTCGTTTTCTCACATAAACTTGATCGTAAATCACTCTAATCCACGATAGGTTACAGTACCTGCAATTTGGGGAGGTTAGGTTAGGTTACGTTGGTTAGGTTCGGTTCGGTTAGGTTAGGTTAGGTTAGGTTAGGTTAGGCTCAAATTTAACCAGGAGACTCCAAATTTCGTTTTCTCACATAAACTTGATCGTAAATCACTCTAATCCACGATAGGTTACAGTACCTGCAATTTGGGGAGGTTAGGTTAGGTTACGTTGGTTAGGTTAGGTTAGGTTAGGTTAGGTTAGGTTAGGCTCAAATTTAACCAGGAGACTCCAAATTTCGTTTTCTCACATAAACTTGATCGTAAATCACTCTAATCCACGATAGGTTACAGTACCTGCAATTTGGGGAGGTTAGGTTAGGTTACGTTGGTTAGGTTAGGTTAGGTTAGGTTAGGTTAGGTTAGGCTCAAATTTAACCAGGAGACTCCAAATTTCGTTTTCTCACATAAACTTGATCGTAAATCACTCTAATCCACGATAGGTTACAGTACCTGCAATTTGGGGAGGTTAGGTTAGGTTACGTTGGTTAGGTTAGGTTAGGTTAGGTTAGGTTAGGCTCAAATTTAACCAGGAGACTCCAAATTTCGTTTTCTCACATAAACTTGATCGTAAATCACTCTAATCCACGATAGGTTACAGTACCTGCAATTTGGGGAGGTTAGGTTAGGTTACGTTGGTTAGGTTAGGTTAGGTTAGGTTAGGTTAGGTTAGGCTCAAATTTAACCAGGAGACTCCAAATTTCGTTTTCTCACATAAACTTGATCGTAAATCACTCTAATCCACGATAGGTTACAGTACCTGCAATTTGGGGAGGTTAGGTTAGGTTACGTTGGTTAGGTTAGGTTAGGTTAGGCTCAAATTTAACCAGGAGACTCCAAATTTCGTTTTCTCACATAAACTTGATCGTAAATCACTCTAATCCACGATAGGTTACAGTACCTGCAATTTGGGGAGGTTAGGTTAGGTTACGTTGGTTAGGTTAGGTTAGGTTAGGTTAGGTTAGGTTAGGCTCAAATTTAACCAGGAGACTCCAAATTTCGTTTTCTCACATAAACTTGATCGTAAATCACTCTAATCCACGATAGGTTACAGTACCTGCAATTTGGGGAGGTTAGGTTAGGTTACGTTGGTTAGGTTAGGTTAGGTTAGGTTAGGTTAGGTTAGGCTCAAATTTAACCAGGAGACTCCAAATTTCGTTTTCTCACATAAACTTGATCGTAAATCACTCTAATCCACGATAGGTTACAGTACCTGCAATTTGGGGAGGTTAGGTTAGGTTACGTTGGTTAGGTTAGGTTAGGTTAGGTTAGGTTAGGTTAGGCTCAAATTTAACCAGGAGACTCCAAATTTCGTTTTCTCACATAAACTTGATCGTAAATCACTCTAATCCACGATAGGTTACAGTACCTGCAATTTGGGGAGGTTAGGTTAGGTTACGTTGGTTAGGTTAGGTTAGGTTAGGTTAGGTTAGGTTAGGCTCAAATTTAACCAGGAGACTCCAAATTTCGTTTTCTCACATAAACTTGATCGTAAATCACTCTAATCCACGATAGGTTACAGTACCTGCAATTTGGGGAGGTTAGGTTAGGTTACGTTGGTTAGGTTAGGTTAGGTTAGGTTAGGTTAGGTTAGGCTCAAATTTAACCAGGAGACTCCAAATTTCGTTTTCTCACATAAACTTGATCGTAAATCACTCTAATCCACGATAGGTTACAGTACCTGCAATTTGGGGAGGTTAGGTTAGGTTACGTTGGTTAGGTTAGGTTAGGTTAGGTTAGGTTAGGTTAGGCTCAAATTTAACCAGGAGACTCCAAATTTCGTTTTCTCACATAAACTTGATCGTAAATCACTCTAATCCACGATAGGTTACAGTACCTGCAATTTGGGGAGGTTAGGTTAGGTTACGTTGGTTAGGTTAGGTTAGGTTAGGTTAGGTTAGGTTAGGCTCAAATTTAACCAGGAGACTCCAAATTTCGTTTTCTCACATAAACTTGATCGTAAATCACTCTAATCCACGATAGGTTACAGTACCTGCAATTTGGGGAGGTTAGGTTAGGTTACGTTGGTTAGGTTAGGTTAGGTTAGGTTAGGTTAGGTTAGGCTCAAATTTAACCAGGAGACTCCAAATTTCGTTTTCTCACATAAACTTGATCGTAAATCACTCTAATCCACGATAGGTTACAGTACCTGCAATTTGGGGAGGTTAGGTTAGGTTACGTTGGTTAGGTTAGGTTAGGTTAGGTTAGGTTAGGTTAGGCTCAAATTTAACCAGGAGACTCCAAATTTCGTTTTCTCACATAAACTTGATCGTAAATCACTCTAATCCACGATAGGTTACAGTACCTGCAATTTGGGGAGGTTAGGTTAGGTTACGTTGGTTAGGTTAGGTTAGGTTAGGTTAGGTTAGGTTAGGCTCAAATTTAACCAGGAGACTCCAAATTTCGTTTTCTCACATAAACTTGATCGTAAATCACTCTAATCCACGATAGGTTACAGTACCTGCAATTTGGGGAGGTTAGGTTAGGTTACGTTGGTTAGGTTAGGTTAGGTTAGGTTAGGTTAGGTTAGGCTCAAATTTAACCAGGAGACTCCAAATTTCGTTTTCTCACATAAACTTGATCGTAAATCACTCTAATCCACGATAGGTTACAGTACCTGCAATTTGGGGAGGTTAGGTTAGGTTACGTTGGTTAGGTTAGGTTAGGTTAGGTTAGGTTAGGTTAGGCTCAAATTTAACCAGGAGACTCCAAATTTCGTTTTCTCACATAAACTTGATCGTAAATCACTCTAATCCACGATAGGTTACAGTACCTGCAATTTGGGGAGGTTAGGTTAGGTTACGTTGGTTAGGTTAGGTTAGGTTAGGTTAGGTTAGGTTAGGCTCAAATTTAACCAGGAGACTCCAAATTTCGTTTTCTCACATAAACTTGATCGTAAATCACTCTAATCCACGATAGGTTACAGTACCTGCAATTTGGGGAGGTTAGGTTAGGTTACGTTGGTTAGGTTAGGTTAGGTTAGGTTAGGTTAGGTTAGGCTCAAATTTAACCAGGAGACTCCAAATTTCGTTTTCTCACATAAACTTGATCGTAAATCACTCTAATCCACGATAGGTTACAGTACCTGCAATTTGGGGAGGTTAGGTTAGGTTACGTTGGTTAGGTTAGGTTAGGTTAGGTTAGGTTAGGTTAGGCTCAAATTTAACCAGGAGACTCCAAATTTCGTTTTCTCACATAAACTTGATCGTAAATCACTCTAATCCACGATAGGTTACAGTACCTGCAATTTGGGGAGGTTAGGTTAGGTTACGTTGGTTAGGTTAGGTTAGGTTAGGTTAGGTTAGGTTAGGCTCAAATTTAACCAGGAGACTCCAAATTTCGTTTTCTCACATAAACTTGATCGTAAATCACTCTAATCCACGATAGGTTACAGTACCTGCAATTTGGGGAGGTTAGGTTAGGTTACGTTGGTTAGGTTAGGTTAGGTTAGGTTAGGTTAGGTTAGGCTCAAATTTAACCAGGAGACTCCAAATTTCGTTTTCTCACATAAACTTGATCGTAAATCACTCTAATCCACGATAGGTTACAGTACCTGCAATTTGGGGAGGTTAGGTTAGGTTACGTTGGTTAGGTTAGGTTAGGTTAGGTTAGGTTAGGTTAGGCTCAAATTTAACCAGGAGACTCCAAATTTCGTTTTCTCACATAAACTTGATCGTAAATCACTCTAATCCACGATAGGTTACAGTACCTGCAATTTGGGGAGGTTAGGTTAGGTTACGTTGGTTAGGTTAGGTTAGGTTAGGTTAGGTTAGGTTAGGCTCAAATTTAACCAGGAGACTCCAAATTTCGTTTTCTCACATAAACTTGATCGTAAATCACTCTAATCCACGATAGGTTACAGTACCTGCAATTTGGGGAGGTTAGGTTAGGTTACGTTGGTTAGGTTAGGTTAGGTTAGGTTAGGTTAGGTTAGGCTCAAATTTAACCAGGAGACTCCAAATTTCGTTTTCTCACATAAACTTGATCGTAAATCACTCTAATCCACGATAGGTTACAGTACCTGCAATTTGGGGAGGTTAGGTTAGGTTACGTTGGTTAGGTTAGGTTAGGTTAGGTTAGGTTAGGTTAGGCTCAAATTTAACCAGGAGACTCCAAATTTCGTTTTCTCACATAAACTTGATCGTAAATCACTCTAATCCACGATAGGTTACAGTACCTGCAATTTGGGGAGGTTAGGTTAGGTTACGTTGGTTAGGTTAGGTTAGGTTAGGTTAGGTTAGGTTAGGCTCAAATTTAACCAGGAGACTCCAAATTTCGTTTTCTCACATAAACTTGATCGTAAATCACTCTAATCCACGATAGGTTACAGTACCTGCAATTTGGGGAGGTTAGGTTAGGTTACGTTGGTTAGGTTAGGTTAGGTTAGGTTAGGTTAGGTTAGGCTCAAATTTAACCAGGAGACTCCAAATTTCGTTTTCTCACATAAACTTGATCGTAAATCACTCTAATCCACGATAGGTTACAGTACCTGCAATTTGGGGAGGTTAGGTTAGGTTACGTTGGTTAGGTTAGGTTAGGTTAGGTTAGGTTAGGTTAGGCTCAAATTTAACCAGGAGACTCCAAATTTCGTTTTCTCACATAAACTTGATCGTAAATCACTCTAATCCACGATAGGTTACAGTACCTGCAATTTGGGGAGGTTAGGTTAGGTTACGTTGGTTAGGTTAGGTTAGGTTAGGTTAGGTTAGGTTAGGCTCAAATTTAACCAGGAGACTCCAAATTTCGTTTTCTCACATAAACTTGATCGTAAATCACTCTAATCCACGATAGGTTACAGTACCTGCAATTTGGGGAGGTTAGGTTAGGTTACGTTGGTTAGGTTAGGTTAGGTTAGGTTAGGTTAGGTTAGGCTCAAATTTAACCAGGAGACTCCAAATTTCGTTTTCTCACATAAACTTGATCGTAAATCACACTAATCCACGATAGGTTACAGTACCTGCAATTTGGGGAGGTTAGGTTAGGTTACGTTGGTTAGGTTAGGTTAGGTTAGGTTAGGTTAGGTTAGGCTCAAATTTAACCAGGAGACTCCAAATTTCGTTTTCTCACATAAACTTGATCGTAAATCACTCTAATCCACGATAGGTTACAGTACCTGCAATTTGGGGAGGTTAGGTTAGGCTACGTTGGTTAGGTTAGGTTAGGTTAGGTTAGGTTAGGTTAGGCTCAAATTTAACCAGGAGACTCCAAATTTCGTTTTCTCACATAAACTTGATCGTAAATCACTCTAATCCACGATAGGTTACAGTACCTGCAATTTGGGGAGGTTAGGTTAGGTTACGTTGGTTAGGTTAGGTTAGGTTAGGTTAGGTTAGGTTAGGCTCAAATTTAACCAGGAGACTCCAAATTTCGTTTTCTCACATAAACTTGATCGTAAATCACTCTAATCCACGATAGGTTACAGTACCTGCAATTTGGGGAGGTTAGGTTAGGTTACGTTGGTTAGGTTAGGTTAGGTTAGGTTAGGTTAGGTTAGGCTCAAATTTAACCAGGAGACTCCAAATTTCGTTTTCTCACATAAACTTGATCGTAAATCACTCTAATCCACGATAGGTTACAGTACCTGCAATTTGGGGAGGTTAGGTTAGGTTACGTTGGTTAGGTTAGGTTAGGTTAGGTTAGGTTAGGTTAGGCTCAAATTTAACCAGGAGACTCCAAATTTCGTTTTCTCACATAAACTTGATCGTAAATCACTCTAATCCACGATAGGTTACAGTACCTGCAATTTGGGGAGGTTAGGTTAGGTTACGTTGGTTAGGTTCGGTTCGGTTAGGTTAGGTTAGGTTAGGTTAGGTTAGGCTCAAATTTAACCAGGAGACTCCAAATTTCGTTTTCTCACATAAACTTGATCGTAAATCACTCTAATCCACGATAGGTTACAGTACCTGCAATTTGGGGAGGTTAGGTTAGGTTACGTTGGTTAGGTTAGGTTAGGTTAGGTTAGGTTAGGTTAGGCTCAAATTTAACCAGGAGACTCCAAATTTCGTTTTCTCACATAAACTTGATCGTAAATCACTCTAATCCACGATAGGTTACAGTACCTGCAATTTGGGGAGGTTAGGTTAGGTTACGTTGGTTAGGTTAGGTTAGGTTAGGTTAGGTTAGGTTAGGCTCAAATTTAACCAGGAGACTCCAAATTTCGTTTTCTCACATAAACTTGATCGTAAATCACTCTAATCCACGATAGGTTACAGTACCTGCAATTTGGGGAGGTTAGGTTAGGTTACGTTGGTTAGGTTAGGTTAGGTTAGGTTAGGTTAGGTTAGGCTCAAATTTAACCAGGAGACTCCAAATTTCGTTTTCTCACATAAACTTGATCGTAAATCACTCTAATCCACGATAGGTTACAGTACCTGCAATTTGGGGAGGTTAGGTTAGGTTACGTTGGTTAGGTTAGGTTAGGTTAGGTTAGGTTAGGTTAGGCTCAAATTTAACCAGGAGACTCCAAATTTCGTTTTCTCACATAAACTTGATCGTAAATCACTCTAATCCACGATAGGTTACAGTACCTGCAATTTGGGGAGGTTAGGTTAGGTTACGTTGGTTAGGTTAGGTTAGGTTAGGTTAGGTTAGGTTAGGCTCAAATTTAACCAGGAGACTCCAAATTTCGTTTTCTCACATAAACTTGATCGTAAATCACTCTAATCCACGATAGGTTACAGTACCTGCAATTTGGGGAGGTTAGGTTAGGTTACGTTGGTTAGGTTAGGTTAGGTTAGGTTAGGTTAGGTTAGGCTCAAATTTAACCAGGAGACTCCAAATTTCGTTTTCTCACATAAACTTGATCGTAAATCACTCTAATCCACGATAGGTTACAGTACCTGCAATTTGGGGAGGTTAGGTTAGGTTACGTTGGTTAGGTTAGGTTAGGTTAGGTTAGGTTAGGTTAGGCTCAAATTTAACCAGGAGACTCCAAATTTCGTTTTCTCACATAAACTTGATCGTAAATCACTCTAATCCACGATAGGTTACAGTACCTGCAATTTGGGGAGGTTAGGTTAGGTTACGTTGGTTAGGTTAGGTTAGGTTAGGTTAGGTTAGGTTAGGCTCAAATTTAACCAGGAGACTCCAAATTTCGTTTTCTCACATAAACTTGATCGTAAATCACTCTAATCCACGATAGGTTACAGTACCTGCAATTTGGGGAGGTTAGGTTAGGTTACGTTGGTTAGGTTAGGTTAGGTTAGGTTAGGTTAGGTTAGGCTCAAATTTAACCAGGAGACTCCAAATTTCGTTTTCTCACATAAACTTGATCGTAAATCACTCTAATCCACGATAGGTTACAGTACCTGCAATTTGGGGAGGTTAGGTTAGGTTACGTTGGTTAGGTTAGGTTAGGTTAGGTTAGGTTAGGTTAGGCTCAAATTTAACCAGGAGACTCCAAATTTCGTTTTCTCACATAAACTTGATCGTAAATCACTCTAATCCACGATAGGTTACAGTACCTGCAATTTGGGGAGGTTAGGTTAGGTTACGTTGGTTAGGTTAGGTTAGGTTAGGTTAGGTTAGGTTAGGCTCAAATTTAACCAGGAGACTCCAAATTTCGTTTTCTCACATAAACTTGATCGTAAATCACTCTAATCCACGATAGGTTACAGTACCTGCAATTTGGGGAGGTTAGGTTAGGTTACGTTGGTTAGGTTAGGTTAGGTTAGGTTAGGTTAGGTTAGGCTCAAATTTAACCAGGAGACTCCAAATTTCGTTTTCTCACATAAACTTGATCGTAAATCACTCTAATCCACGATAGGTTACAGTACCTGCAATTTGGGGAGGTTAGGTTAGGTTACGTTGGTTAGGTTAGGTTAGGTTAGGTTAGGTTAGGTTAGGCTCAAATTTAACCAGGAGACTCCAAATTTCGTTTTCTCACATAAACTTGATCGTAAATCACTCTAATCCACGATAGGTTACAGTACCTGCAATTTGGGGAGGTTAGGTTAGGTTACGTTGGTTAGGTTAGGTTAGGTTAGGTTAGGTTAGGTTAGGCTCAAATTTAACCAGGAGACTCCAAATTTCGTTTTCTCACATAAACTTGATCGTAAATCACTCTAATCCACGATAGGTTACAGTACCTGCAATTTGGGGAGGTTAGGTTAGGTTACGTTGGTTAGGTTAGGTTAGGTTAGGTTAGGTTAGGTTAGGCTCAAATTTAACCAGGAGACTCCAAATTTCGTTTTCTCACATAAACTTGATCGTAAATCACTCTAATCCACGATAGGTTACAGTACCTGCAATTTGGGGAGGTTAGGTTAGGTTACGTTGGTTAGGTTAGGTTAGGTTAGGTTAGGTTAGGTTAGGCTCAAATTTAACCAGGAGACTCCAAATTTCGTTTTCTCACATAAACTTGATCGTAAATCACTCTAATCCACGATAGGTTACAGTACCTGCAATTTGGGGAGGTTAGGTTAGGTTACGTTGGTTAGGTTAGGTTAGGTTAGGTTAGGTTAGGTTAGGCTCAAATTTAACCAGGAGACTCCAAATTTCGTTTTCTCACATAAACTTGATCGTAAATCACTCTAATCCACGATAGGTTACAGTACCTGCAATTTGGGGAGGTTAGGTTAGGTTACGTTGGTTAGGTTAGGTTAGGTTAGGTTAGGTTAGGTTAGGCTCAAATTTAACCAGGAGACTCCAAATTTCGTTTTCTCACATAAACTTGATCGTAAATCACTCTAATCCACGATAGGTTACAGTACCTGCAATTTGGGGAGGTTAGGTTAGGTTACGTTGGTTAGGTTAGGTTAGGTTAGGTTAGGTTAGGTTAGGCTCAAATTTAACCAGGAGACTCCAAATTTCGTTTTCTCACATAAACTTGATCGTAAATCACTCTAATCCACGATAGGTTACAGTACCTGCAATTTGGGGAGGTTAGGTTAGGTTACGTTGGTTAGGTTAGGTTAGGTTAGGTTAGGTTAGGTTAGGCTCAAATTTAACCAGGAGACTCCAAATTTCGTTTTCTCACATAAACTTGATCGTAAATCACTCTAATCCACGATAGGTTACAGTACCTGCAATTTGGGGAGGTTAGGTTAGGTTACGTTGGTTAGGTTAGGTTAGGTTAGGTTAGGTTAGGTTAGGCTCAAATTTAACCAGGAGACTCCAAATTTCGTTTTCTCACATAAACTTGATCGTAAATCACTCTAATCCACGATAGGTTACAGTACCTGCAATTTGGGGAGGTTAGGTTAGGTTACGTTGGTTAGGTTAGGTTAGGTTAGGTTAGGTTAGGTTAGGCTCAAATTTAACCAGGAGACTCCAAATTTCGTTTTCTCACATAAACTTGATCGTAAATCACTCTAATCCACGATAGGTTACAGTACCTGCAATTTGGGGAGGTTAGGTTAGGTTACGTTGGTTAGGTTAGGTTAGGTTAGGTTAGGTTAGGTTAGGCTCAAATTTAACCAGGAGACTCCAAATTTCGTGTTCTCACATAAACTTGATCGTAAATCACTCTAATCCACGATAGGTTACAGTACCTGCAATTTGGGGAGGTTAGGTTAGGTTACGTTGGTTAGGTTAGGTTAGGTTAGGTTAGGTTAGGTTAGGCTCAAATTTAACCAGGAGACTCCAAATTTCGTTTTCTCACATAAACTTGATCGTAAATCACTCTAATCCACGATAGGTTACAGTACCTGCAATTTGGGGAGGTTAGGTTAGGTTACGTTGGTTAGGTTAGGTTAGGTTAGGTTAGGTTAGGTTAGGCTCAAATTTAACCAGGAGACTCCAAATTTCGTTTTCTCACATAAACTTGATCGTAAATCACTCTAATCCACGATAGGTTACAGTACCTGCAATTTGGGGAGGTTAGGTTAGGTTACGTTGGTTAGGTTAGGTTAGGTTAGGTTAGGTTAGGTTAGGCTCAAATTTAACCAGGAGACTCCAAATTTCGTTTTCTCACATAAACTTGATCGTAAATCACTCTAATCCACGATAGGTTACAGTACCTGCAATTTGGGGAGGTTAGGTTAGGTTACGTTGGTTAGGTTAGGTTAGGTTAGGTTAGGTTAGGTTAGGCTCAAATTTAACCAGGAGACTCCAAATTTCGTTTTCTCACATAAACTTGATCGTAAATCACTCTAATCCACGATAGGTTACAGTACCTGCAATTTGGGGAGGTTAGGTTAGGTTACGTTGGTTAGGTTAGGTTAGGTTAGGTTAGGTTAGGTTAGGCTCAAATTTAACCAGGAGACTCCAAATTTCGTTTTCTCACATAAACTTGATCGTAAATCACTCTAATCCACGATAGGTTACAGTACCTGCAATTTGGGGAGGTTAGGTTAGGTTACGTTGGTTAGGTTAGGTTAGGTTAGGTTAGGTTAGGTTAGGCTCAAATTTAACCAGGAGACTCCAAATTTCGTTTTCTCACATAAACTTGATCGTAAATCACTCTAATCCACGATAGGTTACAGTACCTGCAATTTGGGGAGGTTAGGTTAGGTTACGTTGGTTAGGTTAGGTTAGGTTAGGTTAGGTTAGGTTAGGCTCAAATTTAACCAGGAGACTCCAAATTTCGTTTTCTCACATAAACTTGATCGTAAATCACTCTAATCCACGATAGGTTACAGTAGCTGCAATTTGGGGAGGTTAGGTTAGGTTACGTTGGTTAGGTTAGGTTAGGTTAGGTTAGGTTAGGTTAGGCTCAAATTTAACCAGGAGACTCCAAATTTCGTTTTCTCACATAAACTTGATCGTAAATCACTCTAATCCACGATAGGTTACAGTACCTGCAATTTGGGGAGGTTAGGTTAGGTTACGTTGGTTAGGTTAGGTTAGGTTAGGTTAGGTTAGGTTAGGCTCAAATTTAACCAGGAGACTCCAAATTTCGTTTTCTCACATAAACTTGATCGTAAATCACTCTAATCCACGATAGGTTACAGTACCTGCAATTTGGGGAGGTTAGGTTAGGTTACGTTGGTTAGGTTAGGTTAGGTTAGGTTAGGCTCAAATTTAACCAGGAGACTCCAAATTTCGTTTTCTCACATAAACTTGATCGTAAATCACTCTAATCCACGATAGGTTACAGTACCTGCAATTTGGGGAGGTTAGGTTAGGTTACGTTGGTTAGGTTAGGTTAGGTTAGGTTAGGTTAGGTTAGGCTCAAATTTAACCAGGAGACTCCAAATTTCGTTTTCTCACATAAACTTGATCGTAAATCACTCTAATCCACGATAGGTTACAGTACCTGCAATTTGGGGAGGTTAGGTTAGGTTACGTTGGTTAGGTTAGGTTAGGTTAGGTTAGGTTAGGTTAGGCTCAAATTTAACCAGGAGACTCCAAATTTCGTTTTCTCACATAAACTTGATCGTAAATCACTCTAATCCACGATAGGTTACAGTACCTGCAATTTGGGGAGGTTAGGTTAGGTTACGTTGGTTAGGTTAGGTTAGGTTAGGTTAGGTTAGGTTAGGCTCAAAT
Source organism: Penaeus vannamei (assembly GCF_042767895.1). Classification (NCBI taxonomy): domain Eukaryota; kingdom Metazoa; phylum Arthropoda; class Malacostraca; order Decapoda; family Penaeidae; genus Penaeus; species Penaeus vannamei. The sequence goes on along the minus strand of NC_091592.1, from coordinate 3,634,288 downwards.
TTAACCAGGAGACTCCAAATTTCGTTTTCTCACATAAACTTGATCGTAAATCACTCTAATCCACGATAGGTTACAGTACCTGCAATTTGGGGAGGTTAGGTTAGGTTACGTTGGTTAGGTTAGGTTAGGTTAGGTTAGGTTAGGTTAGGCTCAAATTTAACCAGGAGACTCCAAATTTCGTTTTCTCACATAAACTTGATCGTAAATCACTCTAATCCACGATAGGTTACAGTACCTGCAATTTGGGGAGGTTAGGTTAGGTTACGTTGGTTAGGTTAGGTTAGGTTAGGTTAGGTTAGGTTAGGCTCAAATTTAACCAGGAGACTCCAAATTTCGTTTTCTCACATAAACTTGATCGTAAATCACTCTAATCCACGATAGGTTACAGTACCTGCAATTTGGGGAGGTTAGGTTAGGTTACGTTGGTTAGGTTAGGTTAGGTTAGGTTAGGTTAGGTTAGGCTCAAATTTAACCAGGAGACTCCAAATTTCGTTTTCTCACATAAACTTGATCGTAAATCACTCTAATCCACGATAGGTTACAGTACCTGCAATTTGGGGAGGTTAGGTTAGGTTACGTTGGTTAGGTTAGGTTAGGTTAGGTTAGGTTAGGTTAGGCTCAAATTTAACCAGGAGACTCCAAATTTCGTTTTCTCACATAAACTTGATCGTAAATCACTCTAATCCACGATAGGTTACAGTACCTGCAATTTGGGGAGGTTAGGTTAGGTTACGTTGGTTAGGTTAGGTTAGGTTAGGTTAGGTTAGGTTAGGCTCAAATTTAACCAGGAGACTCCAAATTTCGTTTTCTCACATAAACTTGATCGTAAATCACTCTAATCCACGATAGGTTACAGTACCTGCAATTTGGGGAGGTTAGGTTAGGTTACGTTGGTTAGGTAGGTTAGGTCAATTTACGTAGGTTAGTAAGTTTGTTTTTAAGTAATTTAACATAGGTTCAATATAGGTTCATACCTGATGGTTAGGCTCGAATAGGTTACTGGTTAGTCCGGTTCGGTTAGGTTAGGTTAGGTTGGTTAGGTTAGGTAATTTAATAGGGATAGGTTAGTTCACTAAACTTGGGAAATCATTTAGTTCCTACATAGGTTGTCGTAATTTGGGGAGGTTAGGTTAGGTTACGTAGTTAATCAGGTAGGTTATGTTAGATTAGGTTGGTAAATTTAACCGGAGATAGGTTACGTTTTCTCAATAAATTATAGGACTTAATCGTGTTCAGTCAGATTGTGGATTAGGTTAGGGTAACTTGGTTAGGTATTTTAGTTTGGAGGTTAGGTTAGGTCAAATTTAACCAGGAGTCAAATTTGTTTTTCAAAACAATTTAGCATTTGGGAGGATTGGTTATTACTTTTAGGTTAGGTGTAGGTTAGGTGTTAGGTTACGGTAGCTCAATTTAGCCAGGAGTTAAATTCGTTTTTGTATAAATTGTGTTAGTTGTTAGGCTCATTGGTTCAGGACCTGCAATTTGGGTTGTTAGTAAATTAACTGGTAAGTAGGTTGGTTGGTTAGGTTAGGTTGGTGTAGTTTAACCAGGGATCAGGTTAGTTTACTCAAATTTAGAAGGACTAATTACGTTGGTTAAGTACGGGAATTAGGGGAGGTTAGGTTAGGTTACTTGGTAGGAGGTTAGGTTAGGTTAAATTTACGTAGATCCAATTTAGTTTCTATAAAGGTTACTAAGTCAATTTAACCAGGAGTAGTTACGTTTCTCATAGTTGATCGTAAATCACTCTAATCTACGATAGGTTACAGTACGGAATTGG